>NW_005187590.1:354472-355745 GCF_000239375.1 Pundamilia nyererei
TTGTGGGAGAAACGTTTCGTCACTCATCCAAGTGACTTCTTCAGTCGTCGCTTGGATGAGTGACGAAACGTTTCTCCCACAAAACGCTACGTCCAGATGAACAGAATCAACTTTTGGAGATATTTTGTTTTTACTTTTGACATTAAACTAAGCTCCATCATTAGGAAAAGTTCACTTCCCAAAGCTTAAAAGAGTAGATAAACAACCCGCTGAGCATCAGTGACTTGGTCGAAGCACTTGAAGGCGTATGAAGGTAAAAGAAGCGGCTGATAATGTAAAAGAAACATTAAATCATGTCACATACCTTGTACTTATAATCTGGGATGTAGATAAGCTGTGTGAAATTCATGCAACACAACTTGTTGATCTTAGATTTGATTCATTTAAATACTTCCATTACTTGTTATATTAACAAATACTCAAAAATACTATACACATATTTTAAGAAATTAAACATTTGACATAACACACAAATACAGTACATGTTAATTTATAAATGTCTACGTAAGGTTTTTGTGTATTAAGCAAGCAGACTTGGATTACACTGTTGGTTTTGATCTGCACAGTGGATTTTTTTTGTGTTTTTAAACCATCTGCCTCACTGAAAAAGCTTGATCACACCCATGAATAGATGGTGCTGTGTAATGTCTGGATCTCTGATTCCACATGAACACCTGTTAAAATGTACCTTAAGCTGTCTGTAGATAAATCAGTACTGGGGATTCAGAATCTTTGGTGAGTAAAGACAAAGTGTCAAAAGCACATTAATGACATTATAATGTTATACACTTGTTCTCACGGCATGTTCTCACCAGTTCCAAAAACTGTGTTTGGAGAAGAACACTCTGGGCTCAAACACATACAGCTTCAGCAGAATCTCCAGAATATACAGAGCCAGAAAAACCCACTCTGAATTCGCAATCATTGGATTCTCCTCATCAAGACCGATGAATACAGCATTCACCAGTATGATCAGGTCATATACCATAACAAAGGCCCTGGAAAAGAACACATATAGTTCTGTGTTTGTAACTACTTACATCAAAATCAGAGGAAAAAAAAGAAGGTTTCAAAGTTGAATTTGTATCTTACCGGTGTTGGACCAGCTGGCATAGGAGTTTGCTGGGGGCTGACTGGTAGAGGGAAGGGCACAAACTTTGAAGTGGATGAGGTCTTGACTTAATTGTTATTATTTCAATATTCAAGAGGTCAGCAAGCTGGACAAATGCCACCTTACCTGTAAAATAATCATCCTAGAATTGTAATCAAAAAC
>NW_005187590.1:357485-372886 GCF_000239375.1 Pundamilia nyererei
GCTTGATCAGCTGTTGTTAGAATTTATTTCATATTAATTTCTAGTATCAGCTGATGTTTGCTGGAGCCACAGCTGTAAAGCTGCTGGTCATGATATGGTTTGGTTATCTGGTGAGAGGGAAACATGAAGATGAAACCAGGAGATGTTCAGCTCTGATGATTCAGTAAGAACCATCAGAGCTGGACAGGTGATGGAGAAACAGGTTTACCTGTTAGGTGACATGAATGAGTTGAAAGGAAGTTATAAACCGTTTCTGAGAAATAACACCAGGATTCTTTTCTATGTAGCTGACAGCTGGTAACTGTGCAGGGGCGGGTCTAGCAAAGTTTTGCCGGGGGGGGGAGGTAAGGCATTAACAGGGAGAGGTGGGAACAAAGAAATACTTTTCTTTCTTATTCTCATTTCAGATGTCTCGCTTTTAATAAATGATTATCTGAATCTTACAACCAAAGTTTTTATCTGATATAAAATGTATAGAAAGTATAGAAACAAGACAGTGTACATCACTGTCACAACAGCGTTTGTTTTCATTCAAAGGCTTTATGGCTTTTCCTATAATACCTGGTGGGCCGGTCTCAAGTCAAAATGCCCGGGCTGATTTTTTTGTCTCAGTCCAGCCCTGGGCATGACACGCAGGGAATTAATTTGAGCAGGTGCATTAAAAAAAAAAATAAATGGCTGGGCCAGCGGTGCACATCGCAAATTAGCTCGCATAGACACATTAGTTGTGCTGCTTCTTAATGATGGTATCTTAGCTAACAACCCCAACTACCAGATTCAACTTGTAATTGGCTACAGATAACTTTGCTTACTGGTGAGAGGGACGTTGCTAGCTGGCAGTTTTTTCGAGCAATGTTGAAATTTCCACTTTCCAACACTTCAAATGCTTCAGGAGCTGTCTGCTCAGTGCAGCATCAGCACCACGGAAATCCGTAGACTCGAGACAGAATTCACAATGCGTTTTCGGGACTTTCAGGTGTATGGACCAATGTTTTCTTTTCTGATCAAACCAGAAAGCTTTAATGAAAAGCTGGATTTGTCTTGCATTAACTGGCTGGACACAGAGGAAATCGAAATGCAGCTGATTGAACTGAAAAGCTCGAGTCTGTGGGGGTCAAAGTTTGCAGAACTACAGACACAGCTGGAATCCACAGCTGTGCGTGTTCATGGAGCTGCATGTTCACCTGCTGGACATCACTACCTGATGAGTTTAACTGTCTTCAGAACATTGCAGAGGCCTTATTGACAGTATTTGGCTCTGCATATCTGTGTGAGCAGATTTTCTCTGACATGTGTCCTCAGGTAGCCGTCTGAATGCTGGACACTCGGAGACCTGTGTCTCTGAGTGGGAGACCAGAGATCAGATTAACATGTGCGTCTCTGTATTAACAAACATTGGCCCAGTTTATTTTTCTTATCACTGTTGTGAGGAGACCATAAATAGCATTTGCATTTTCTGTTGTACAGTTAATTTGCTGTTATGGATAAAAAGTCTTTTTTATTTGTTTCAAAATAGCTGATAACTATTCGCTGATAGCTGCCAACATCTGCAAACAAATATAATTCTATAAAGTGGTTCTATATAGTGTGTAACTGTTCATATAGAGCGTTATTACATTTATTGCTAATGCAATCATATGGCACACTGACCTCTGAGGAAATATTATATGGCACTCATGATCAGAAAGGTTGCCGACCCCTGACCTAATGTAACAACCTTCTGTTTGTTAAATGCAGGAATTGCAGTACGCCCCGCAAAACGGTTTTCATTTTTCCTTCGAGTATATAGCAGCATTTTTGAAATTTTTTATCCCCTGTGCAAGACTGAAAAATGAAGACAAAATGCCAAAAACTGAAGTAACTAACTGCCACTTGAGGCTTGCTCTGTAAGCAAGACTCCCATGTGAAAATGCAAAGTTTTATAGTTTTAGAAAGGATGTCTAAAGCGTAGCACAAAAATGGTTTTCACAGTGAGGAAGAAGAAAACAGAAACAGCAAATTCATGCTATTGCTCAAGTGCAAAGTCACACACACTGCGTGTTCACAAAGCAGAGGTTAAAAACCAAGAGTTGTGGTTTAAAAAAATAACAATAATAAAATAAAATAAAAACCTGCATAAGAGGCGGTAGCAAATAACTTGATAGAAACAAAATCATTAAACGAATTCAGGGATAACAACCACACACAGGGAAATATGTATAACTGTAAAGATCAATTAGATTTTTTTTTTTTACTTGTTGGGTTGTATAACATCAGATGTTGTGGTTGGTGGAAAAATAGAAATGCTCAATGATAATGCATTTTGACTTCCTTCATGTGGAAGATGAGTGTGAAGACACTGACTCAGCAGAGTATGCAGAGCTGAATGATACTGGACATCTGAACAATGCCTCAGCTTCAAGGATTAGACTGGACTGGTGACAATTTAATGGCCTTTAGGTAGATTTAGGGCATGCAGGCTGTACTCAGTTTACACATGAACACGCAAAACTGTGAGACAACCTGGTCACCTACGGCTCTAAGCAATTAAAATGCATGTACATTTAATCTTATTCATAACCTTACCCTTATTCCAAAGCAAATACAAAATGTTGAGATATTTGTGTAGAATAATAGAAGATGTAATGCAGTTCCATAGTTTACCGTATCTGTGACATGCAATCATATTCAGTCGTACAGAGCCAGTTTGGCCTTGAAATGTTGCTAAAATGTAAAGAAGGCAGCATTGCACAGCAGCTTTGTTCATTTGTGCTGAATATTACACTCTTCTCATAGCTTCTTAGCTGTGGATCTGGGATCAAACGAACTATTTTCCCAAGTTGCATAGTGACGCACCAGGAGTTTATTAAAAGCTAGACAGAAATTTTACACTTTGCAATGCCTACAACATTATTGACTTTGCATACTTGCTTAAATTACAATTTCAGGGGCATTAACCACGAGTTTAATGTTTGTCTTTGTGTTTCTTACTCTTTAAAGATCACAAATAGTTATTTCAAACTATAGATGACCTTTTAACATTTTTACATGCATACTTTCATCATGTCATTCTCATTATGCCTTTCTCTTCCAACACTGCTCTCTCCTCTTCCTCCTCATCTCCAACCTCATCTCCTTAAATTAAGTCAAAGCTCTAACACATGAAAATGTACATAAATATGCTCAGTTACTCTCCATATTGTCACAATTACTTGTCAGCTGACTAGACATGTGACATGCAGATTAAACAGCTGACAACTAACTGGCTAAAGAAAAATAAATCTCATCCCTTCCATCTTGGGTACTTATAAAGAACTTTACTAAACTCAACTTCCCTAAACGTGTTTTGGATTTAAGGTGTGTATGTTGGTTTGGATATCACTCACCAATGGCCCCTTGGTTCTTGTCATCAGAGACGCTCCATAGCAGCTCTCTGTGAGCATTACTAAGGTTGGGTTGGACCAGTCGGACCAGTTGGTTCCAGCTGGCCTGGGTCACCACTGGCTCGCCGCCCTCCTCCCTTTGCTCCTGTAGGACACCAAATGCTCGCACCATCTTGTGCCTCTTAGCTCTCACTAGCTGCCGTACCTCTTCCTGTTGGAAATGATCATTTTCTTCTTAAATGACATGGAATGTGCAAAGGAAATCTACTGTATTCACAAAAGATGTGACATAAATTTATAGAAAAATAAGTACGTTTAATAAATAATTCCAAGATCCAAGTGCTGCTGTGACAAAGGAACTTTCGGGATATATCTTATTTGATTGAATTGACAAATATTAATCAGATCTGCTTGCTGCTTTATATAAGTTGATATAATCTTACATGGCATATAGAGTATTTTGCAAAACCCTTTGCACAGCTTCTCAGGAGGTATGGAAAGTCATTGACTAATCAGACGTTTGGCGGTCAATCCCTGGCTGCTTCAGTCTGCATGTCAAAATACCTTTAGTCAAGATACTGAACCCCAAGTTGTTCTCTGATGTATACATCAGAGTGGCAATGCTTGTGTGAATGTTGCGTGATTTTGTACAATTCTAACGATCCTAAAAGTCAATATTGGCTCCAACGTCCTTTATTCTTTACCACGGCCTGATATTTCCTAGGCAAGCTTCCTTGTAGCTTTCCTGAAGTAGTCTTCATAAACAGTTCTCCAGGCTTCTTGGAGGAAATTCCAGAGATCCAGATACATCTCTCAAGTCCTGTGTCAAGTGTGTGTGGGTTTTTTTAATGCGGAGTGGCTCAAAACTTTTGCACAGTATGGTATTTTTTAAAGAAATTATAAAAATATAGAGAACCTGCACAGGAAACGGTCACATGGCTGTACCTTCAAGTATTTTTTATAGTTGTTGTAAACGACAGCCAGGAAGACGGACATGAAGATGTAAGTGTTGATAAGGATGTACACAATGAAGAAGACTGCGAAGAAGAAGTTGGCGTTGTATGCTGGCATCCTGACAATAACAAGCAGAAAAAAAGAAGTCAGGCTAAGATACAAAGACAAATAGATACTAATAGAAAGATACTAGATACTAGAAGAAGAAAAACGGTTAGTGTTCACTTCCTTCTTCTTTTCTGTAAAGCTCAGAGAGTTCCCTCTCAAACCAAGAGGTCAGCGCCAGAAAGAAACACAAGAGTTTGTGTGGTTTGAAGTGCCATCTAAATAACAACACTACTTTTACTTCACAAACAGTTTCAAAATACATTATGTCAAATACACTAATAAAAATCAGAGAATTAGGATTATAACTGAGTTTGGCTGAATTGTGTTATTCATGTCGTCTCCTTGCTGTTCAGACATCACGCCTTATTGATCATTTAAACAATTCCAGTATTCAAGGAATACGTGCACAACATTGAATGCAACACAAATTACATTCAGTGGGTTTCATCTGAACAAAAAATTTAACAGAAATGAGAAAATCTGCTAATTTTTTTTAATCAACTGTCCTTTTTCAAATATTAATAGTTGGTTCATCTCGCCCTATGACAGCTGGGATGGAATAGTTGGTTCAACGAGATAAGCACTATTAACAACAGTGCTGTTTCTTTCTTTCAGTCAGAGCCACTGAATGATGTATAAGATGATGTGAAGATGTCCAATTTAGATTAAAAAGACAGATCTGGATGAAAATGTGACATTTATGCCAGTTTTATATGTACAGTATGTGAGATAAAGTGCATCTTAATTGCTCTCCAAATATTTAATCATCTATCATTAATCTGTGAATCTATTTTCATCCATGTTTCATAGTCATCTTTGTCTACTTGATTTTGTTGATTGTTTGACAAAATGCACATAAAACTAAAGTGGAATGAACCAACACTACATTCCATTTTGCAATCACACGCAAAATCTGACTTCCACGTATCTTCACAAACTGAATCATCTCAAAGTAAATACTATACAAAGTAACGTCATGCAAACACAATCAGGGATTTAACGTACTTTAGAAAAAGGCATGCTTCATGAAGACTGAAATAATTGTAAATTGCTTGATCTCAAAGAACACAAATTGAGATTTACAATACAAACTTACATGACGTCAGGGCTATTGGCCGTGGTGACGAGGACGTACAAGTCAAACATGATTTCCAGGTAGCTGGTGAAATATGGTGTTCCATTTATGTTCGTCAAACCTCTAGAGAGAGAGAGAAAAAATACATACACTTAAAAACTATTGCTAAAACTCAAAAAAGTCCTCTACTTTTTCACTAAAAACAAAACAAAGCAAAAAAACAGAACACATGGCCTCAGTAGAGCCTTTGGGAAAATGTTGACCATTGTCTAACTGCGCCAGGTGTTGTGGCTCTTTGACTGACCAGGAGAACATGTTTGTAAATGTTGCATAAGCTTAAAATCTTTGCTTATTTATATGGATGACATAGCTGGGTGTTTGCACAATTGCCTGTGCAAGCTCATGTTATAAATTACAATTTCACTGGTTGCATCATGCAAGATTTTATTACATAGAGAAAGAAAGAAATCCAGGTAATATATTTGGATTGGATCTCAGATCTTTACATGTATTCAGCTTGTTACAAAATGTCAGAGAATGACCCAGCAAGTCTGTCAAATCTGTTGTCTGTATGCTGCTTACTATTGTCCCTTTTACTCTCATTATTCCAGGCTTCTCACTACACTGCCTGAAAGCTATCATCTGTTACCTACCTGCCCATTATTCGTGTAGAGCGCTTTAGCTTTTGCAGGAAGTGTTTTCAAGTTGCATGGGTCTCAAAGACTCCCAAGTTATATGCAATGTAAATACAGCCTTTTAAAAGATAACAAACAGGCCAAAAAGATGTCACATATATGGAATGAAATAACTTGAATGATTCTAACTGAAAACAAGTTTAAAGAGAATTTGAAAACTGATGTCAAGAGCCAACCTCAGAATAAGGTACAGCTTTCTCACCGTTTGCCCAGCAACTTCAGCGCCATGAGGGCGAAGATGAGGATACTGAACATGAAGAGCAGGAAGACGTAGAAAATCTGAGGCAGAGCATTACGGATGCTCCTGAATGCTCTGCGGAGCTGAACACAAAGGAGCACACAGTGACACAGTTTTACATGCAAAAGCGCTTTCCTTATACACTTATCAACAATGTTTTCAAGTACCATTGGCTCGTGAAGTCAAACATTTACATGTTTAACAACATTATGTCTGCCTCAAACACTCCACAAATTCCTAACAGAGAAAAACTAAACATGATCCATTGATCAAACGGCAGAAAATTCATGACAGACAAAACACCACTTTGAGAGCCTTGATCACGTGAACACAAACAAATGCTCAAACTCTGACCAGATGTGAAAACATTTTCAAGTATGACTTAAACTGAATTTAGGACCAAAGCTTTCTAAATGTCTGCAAAACACGAGTCACTTGGATTTCTGGGCAATTTGTCATTTACAACATACATGCATAAAACTTCTGTATGAGCCTAATCACCTCCAGGGCTGAGACTGGGAAAAAAGCATGCCAAAAAATGTAGTGGTTAGTACTGTTGACACAGCAAGATGGTTCTTGGTTCTACCACTACTATGTTAGGTTAACTGGTGATTCTAAACTGGCCATGGATGTGAGATAGATAGTGTTTGAAGTACATCGAATAAAATATGCCTATCGAGCGGACAAGCATAGCAGCTGTAATGGTCCACTTGTGAAAATAGATTTGTTGGAGATTTTGTTTGACAACAAATCTGACTGCTGCACTGCCGGACAGGACAGGCAAAAAATAAAATAAATAAGTTAATTGTATAAATAATAGAAGTTAGTTTAATAAGGCCTAAAAATTCGTTAAATAGAGCCATCTTGTGATGTCTCTGGAATATTTCTTACAGCCAAATCATTAATAATCCCCACAAACACATTATATTTGGTGTCAAAAAACACTGAGCTAATGAAGACGTCATATTTTGACAATGAACTCCTAACGGGGATGATTTCTTCTTTAACATGTATTCTGATATATGTTATTTCTCTTAGTTTTCTTAGTAATTTCTCCTAATCTTCACTGTAGTACACAAAGTTTCTGAGTTTAACCCTAGGAATGTAATCATAGAAAGAAGACACCGAGACAGTCTATAGTAGAGCCATGAAAAATGTAACCAATGACCTACATTTGACTACAGTGCTTATCCTCACTTTACTTTTAGTGCTTCAAGCCTTCCCATATCAGTTCAGCAGAGCTAGTTCTCTCTAAAGGTGGTGCTCATTACAACTGAAATGGATCATCCTCTGGAGAGGATTTAATGAGGAAAAAAACGGAAAAAAATTGAAATGTTCATGGTAATGAAGCTTTCATTACTGACTGTGGATTGTTTAAACATTCAGCCATTACCTGCCGTCCCTCTGTGACGTTGACCAGTAGAAGCGGCCGCAGGACTCTGGACCAGCGAACACCATAATAATTTGCAGCTTTCAATGCTCCATAAATGATCATATCAACCAAAGTGAGCTAGTCAATGCACAAAAGAACAAAGTCATTTAATGGTAAATGGTAAACAGACTGGTTCTTATATAGTGCTTTTCTACTCTGAGCAATCAAAGCGCTTTATACAACTTGCCTCATTCACCCAGTCGCACAAGCACTTTTTTCTATGCAAGTGCTTCTAACATTCACACACATTGAAAGAATACCAGCTTCAATGCTAGTATTTACTATCTATTTGCATTTCAAAGAGTCAGATGCAGTTCAAGATGCATATGTCAATACTTAAAGTGTTTCCATGACCAAACCAGCTAGATAAGAATAAACAGGATTATTCTAAAATGAAATTATTTGAGCAGTAGTAGAAGGACAGTCTTCTTTGAAATGAAAATGATTTCATATATAATACAAACAAAATAACAACTTATTCCAAATATTCCAGAAAATAAAAAGTTGTGCAAGAAAATTTGTGACTGAGAGCCTCAGAATCACTGAGTCACAAGGAAGCTTTACTACTTTGGTAGTGCTGAGAAAGCAACATCTTAGGCTAAAGGTTGTTTCACAACAAGAGGAAAGCCTTCTCAGCACATCCTGTCTCTGCAGCTCAGCACACGGTAACAGTTTCAGCTTTCAGACCCTAAACCAGGAAGTCCTCTGGGTGCACACTGCACACTCACCAACTGACAGGAATGTATAACCTCTTCCTAAGTACTTAGTCAAAAACATCTTTACAATGACTTGTTCTGGTTCTGTCTGAGTTAGAGGAGCCTTCTTCCAAAATCTTCCAATTAAAAATACATATATACTAATAATGTGTATAAACCCCTCCCACAATAATAATGCAGATTGGCACTCCTACCGTGAGGATGACAATGATGCAGATGTTTTTGGGATCTTTCCAGAACTTGTCACGGAGAATCACCTTGGCATAGTGAATGACTCGAATGGTGAAGATGAGCAGACAGAGTATCTCCACCAGCATGGTGGCCTGAAAAACAACATAACACAACACATGACCATACTTCTGATAATAATTTGACTTCTTGGACTTCACAGTAGCTAGTCTATTTCACTGATCTCAGCTGCACTACTGTAATTGCTGTATAGACCATCATACTGTACAATACAATAATTATAGTTTTCCAACTGTTTATTAATACTTGCAATTGTATATCTACAACCTGTATAGTTTTCATATTTTTAAACATATGCATAACCTGTTCATAGCCTGCGCATACTTATAGTATATTCATAACATTCCTTCATACCTTGTACATGTAACATACTATAATAGATCCAAATTCTGTATTATATATTATTACTAAAGCACTTTCTGGATGGATGCAAACTGCATTTCGTTGCCATGTACTTGTGACATGTGCAATGACAATAAAGTTGAATTTTATTCTATTGTATTCTATTCTTCAGGACTGGTAAAATGTTGAATGGCCTGAAAATCTATTCAGTCTTTTTATAATAAAATGCTGAGGTGTAGACAGTAATTAGTATTTCTATTCATACAAGCCACAGAAGATTACATTAGAGTCAGTCAAAGTTAATGGTGTTATTAATTACTTTTACATTACCAGCTATTACTGAACTCCAATTTGGAATTTCAATGATTGCACATTTTACATATAGGTCAAGGGTCAAGTTCAAGGTCAAGTTCATTTATATAGCACATTTCCAAACCGTCCATACTGCACAAAGTGCATAACCATGTAAAATGCCACTGAAACAAATAAGATGTAAAACAATGATGCAGTAAAATATGGAAAAAATAAATAAAGTAAATCAATAAAAACAACTAAAACAACAACTAAGGCTGTTACAACCAAAATGTTTAGGTCAAAGTTTGTTAAAAGCCAGACGATAAAAATGTGTCTTCGGTAACGATTTAAACTGATCACGTGTTTGTGCAGATCTAATGCGGGATCTGCCACAGAGAAGGCTCAGTCGCCATGAGACTGATATAGAAAGACATAGAAAGACTGTAGCTACATCAAAATATAATATATACCCTAATACCACTATCTCCCAGTTTCATAAAAACTATAGCGGTGTGTAGTTGGTAACAAATTACTGCTGATAGAAAAGCAGCTTATTTTAAGTGATTAGAACATTATACTAGAACTAAACATCTTGAGCTGCTGCGTCTCAATCATTATCAAAGATCAGACATATGATAGTGTCTCCATAATAGACCTCATCCATCCAAGCGTATTGACTGTACTTGACTGTAACTTTTGTTGTGCTTTAGACACCTGTTGTGAGCTCGCCGTTCACTCTAGCCAGAACCAGCAGCAATAAGACTCACCAAGACTGGGGAGCAGACCAAGAAATACAATTGCCAGGTGCAGTCCAAAATGTTGGAGTTGAAGTCTGTCAAGCTCTGGGAGAAGTCTATTTATATAAAAATGGAAGAGGAATTATTGCTAATTCGCATTGTCAAGGAGTGAAGCCAAAAAAGGTGGCAGTAGATAAACCGTTACTCAAAAAGCATCTCTAGACCCAGCAGTTTTAGCTAATTATAGGCCAATCTCAACCTTCCTTTCATATCAAAAATCCTTGAAAGAGTAGTTGTCAAACAGCTAACTGATCGTCTGCAGAGGAATGGTTTATTTGAAGAGTTTCAGTCAGGTTTCAGAGCTCATCACAGCACAGAAACAGCTTTAGTGAAGGTTACAAATGATCTTATGGCCTCTGACAGTGGACTCATCTCTGTGCTTGTCCTGCTAGACCTCAGTGCAGCGTTCGATACTGTCGACCATAATATCCTATTAGAGCGATTAGAACATGCTGTAGGTATTACAGGTACTGCTCTGCATTGTTTTGTATCATATCTAACTAATAGACTTCACACATTTTAATGCTTTGCAGATAACACACAGCTTTATCCATCCATGATACCAGATCTCACACACCAATTAGTTAAACTGCAGGAATGTCTTACTCCCGGAAAAGCCTTCAGTTAATCCAAAATGCTGCAGCAAGAGTCCTGACAGGGACTAGAAAGAGAGAGCAGATTTCCCCTCTATTGGCTTCTATTGCATTTAAACTTCTTCTTCAGTCACCTTTCTCACTCACTATGTGTTGATAGACCTCTCTGCATTGAATCATATCTGTTATTAATCTCTGTCTCTCTTCCACAGCATGTCTTCATCCTGTCTTCCTTCTCTCACCCTAACCAGACGCAGCAGATGGCCCCGCCCCTCCCTGAGCCTGGTTCTGCTGGAGGTTTCTTCCTGTTAAAAGGGAGTTTTTCCTTCCCACTGTTACCAAAGTGTTTGCTCATAGGGGGTCATATGATTGTTGGGTTTTTCTCTGTATGTATTATTGTAGGGTCTACCTTACAATAAAAAGTGCCTTGAAAAAACTAACAAACAACAACAACAACAAAAACAAACAAACTAGTAAGAAAGTATGCTAGTTGTTTATTTAAACTGCTATATTTCACTTTTTTGCATTCATTAATTTTGCTACATAATTGCTAAATTTAACATCTGTATAAGTTTAATTACTAGTCAGCCTTTAAACCAAAATGAAACTTAGATTTACAAGAGCCCTCAGAACATCACTTAGTTAGTACTTAGTTTATATCAGAATAACTCTTATAGTGTTTTTTCATAGACTCTGCTTCAATCAGCATGACAGAGGCTCAGATATTTCAGATATATCAGTTCCAATACTGTCTGCATCTCTGAATTTTTCAAAAAGCACTTACGATTGTTTGGACATTTGGCGCTGCTGACAAACCTTTTATTCCTCTCAGCACCCTTAGCCTGCACATTAAAAAGAGAAACTATAAAAACAGGACAGTGTCTCTGTGTGGCAGTTGCAGTCTTACCCATATAGGCAGAGGGTATACAGCTGGATCCTCGAAGATGGCAAGAGACAGATTGACCAGCATGAAGAAGTAGAGGAGTACCTTTAGGGCCCAATGATTATAGAGCATATACAGTCTGAAAATCCACACACAAAGTTGGATATTAGAGCAACTCACACTCATTATTCAATCCAAACTGCATGCTATAACTTAAAGTCCTCACATCCAAATGCATTTCACATTAGGGGGAAGTCATTTCACATCCCTCATAGTTTGCCATAGCAGATTGACTAATAAACAGGAGAAAATGTTGCATTTGCTGGGACAATATATTCTACATGAAAAATTATCCATTCAACAATGTTGATTTAAAGCTGTTATAAAGACTAATATGTATTTATTAAAAGTGAAATATAAAGTTATGACACTTTACAGTAAATATACAGAATAAAAAAATACCAACCAGTCAGCACAGGCAAAGAAAGTCATCGTAAACAGAGCTAAAAGAAACTGTTCTAGTCTGACATGTTCAAACTGCTGGTCAAAAATTAAGAGGAGACGGAGAGGAGTGAAACATCTTCCAGGCTGAACAGATTAAATATACGTGTGTACAGAAATCAGCACAACAGAAATACAGCAGAGACAAACAAAATAATTATAGAATTTCCACATATTTAATATGGATGGATGGATGTTAAAGCTGCACCTGACAGCCTGAGGTGATGTGTCAAAGTAGACATTTCTGTTGTACTGGGCATCTGACACATAGATGGCAGCCAAGTTAAAATCCTGAAACACACAGAAGGGCATTTAAAGCATTTAAATATTACTCTCAATATAAGAAGATCTGCAAAATAAAAGGTATTTAACGCTGAAAAATTAACAAAAATTAAAACAAATCTACTATCTGATTGTCTTTTTTAGTTACATATAGTTGTTTGTTTCCTTAATTCTCACATTTCCTTTGTCTGTTAGTGGATTGTTTTTTGTTTTTTCGGCCGGCTTGTGCGATACATATATGAATGGTATGAGATCAAGTGTAAACCATCATTATGGTATTATCCATAGGCACACTGGCTAAGGTACAGCATGAATTACAACAGCCTTACCTAAGCCATTTCTCTGTGTGAGATACAGCAGGCAAAATCAGTTTTGACCATGTGACAAACTGTTGCTATTGATAAGAAATTCTCACCAGAGAAACCATCCAATCCACACATGCAAAGAAATCAAAGCACAGATCCCGATAAATTATGTGTAATATAAGAAATGATACAGAAAACATACTGAACACACTAAGAAAGGGATGTACAAAAAGGCATGGAAAGTCATGACACCAGCTGAATAATATCAGTAAGCAGTCCTGCCACTTGGTTCAAATTGATGTTGGTTCATTCAAACTGATGGCCTATAAAAACATGTCTTATAAGAAACATGGGTAAAACCAATGAGGACTCTCAAGACCTTTGAAGCCTTATTGTTGCAAAACATACTGAAAGCATTGGTTACAGAAGAATTTACAGAAGAAACTACTGAAGGTTCCAGTGAGCACTTTTGAAGCCAATATCCAGAAGTTGAAAGAACATTATTTCACCATAAACCGGCCACGACCAGGTGCTCACTGCAAGATTTCAGACAGAGAAACAAAGGCAAATGATAGTATGCATGTTCAATACATTTTCCACTCTGTCATTTCTCATTATTACACATAATTTATGGTAATCTGTGGTTAGACTTCTTTACATGTGTAGACCGAACTGGTTGTTATTGGCATCTGGTGAGAATTTTACATCAAAAGCACCTTGAGAAATATATTTACTTAGAAAATTGGTGGCACGTTCAATACTTATTTTACCCACTGTAATTATCAGCAGCTTCACCGAAAGGTTGAGGAAATGAAAACAACTTGCAGAAGCACAGACTCAGGGTCAGCAGTGACCTGCTAGACAGAACCTCAGTGATGGATCCTTGGTTCAGGGCCAATATACATCCCAAGCACCAAAAGACTAGTGCACTTAAACACAAAACTGTGTTTGAGGTCAAGTCTATGCTGTCTGATTAATTGGTGACCACAGTGCATGAGCCTGAAGGCTAGCAAAGAATAGTGCAACTGGTAAGAATCACTGGCAAGCAGGTCCTGAGCTGTGACGAGAGAGTTTTAAGGTGATTTACAGTGATTTAATATAGAAGGCAGTTCACTCAAATAGTGGAAGGAACATATAGATTGTTTGTTTCAAGCATTGAACCATCTGTCAAAAACAGTCCGTGAAAATAAAAGGGTCCCTTTTTTTTTGCTTTTTAAACAGTCGTCCAAAGCTATCGAATAAAATCTATTTTATTTGTCAATGATTCACTTAATGCACAATAAATTCATCTTTAACAGAGAACTAACTAGGGAAGTTGGAAGCTGTATACTAGTGATGGGTGCTTTATGGGGCTTAAAGGACAAGAGTCCAACAGTTTACTGCAGTCGTGGAATCATTTGCACGTTCTCCAGGCCATCCGCTGACAGAAAACCTGCACAATCACATTATAATCACTTGTAGTTGTGCAGGAGCGTCCAGCTGTGTCATACCTCTTCGCTTTTTGCTGGATTCCCTGTGTTTGAATTTCCTTTTCTTGCAGACGCTTCGGGAATGTTTTCATTCTTCTCTGATTCAGACATCTCTCAACACGACCGACACAAAA
Organism: Pundamilia nyererei; assembly: GCF_000239375.1. Lineage (NCBI taxonomy): Eukaryota > Metazoa > Chordata > Actinopteri > Cichliformes > Cichlidae > Pundamilia > Pundamilia nyererei. The sequence goes on from NW_005187590.1 coordinate 371,915, forward strand.
CGTCCCAAAAGGTTTCTTCTAACTTTTTAATGACTCTCGAAATGTCTCCAAACTTTCACTACCAGCTCCTCGGCGTTTCTAAGTGGTGAAAAAAAGAAAAACATATATCCAAACTTAGTTTAAGTCGCACTTTTTGACGTAAACGTCACATCAAGCGTCATCCACGAGATTCGCATCAGAGGATTTCTTTCCAGTGGCATAAAAATGACAACCGCTTGCCATCTATCTCAGCCTACTGATATCTGGTCAGAGCCGCTTCAAGTCTTGCTCTAATAAACCACGACTCTTGCTGACTTCACGGACCAGCGGAATGAATAAGGAGGAAAAAATACAGTGATGTGTAAAACAGGCTGATTACCATTAAACAAAGCAACAACAAACTATCTCATATTCCCTAATAACAAAGTTGCAGATAGCGAGTAAGTAATAGACTTACAAAACGCAAAATGTTACGTTTTAACCAGATTTAGAGTAGTTGACCAAATGTCTCAATGAAAATCAACAATAAATGCATAAAAGGTTGAAGATTTTTTTTAAAAACTTTGAATAAATAAGTAAAAGGAAAAATCCTATTTTCGTAGCATTGTTGCTACATGTCATTGTTACATGTCCCTTTTTATTCTTGTCCAATTAACCTCTACAATTTAATTTGTTCTATACTTATTCCTTTGTAGTGGTTTCTATAAAAGAATTATTTTTGGTGCTTTTTTCTTTTATGCCCACCGTTTCACTGTTGAACTCGTATTACTATGCTGTTGTATTTTTCAGACATTACTCGGAGACAGTAAAAGCACCATGTGGTATCATGTGACTCAGCACGATAACGGAAACTGGGAGAAAGAGTCAGAGGCATTTCAAATAGTGGGAAAATTAGGAGAATATACAGAAATACAAGTTTTTGCGTTATTGTAGCGTCTTCATCCTACAATATAACGTGCCTTGATGCGACTGTTGTTGTCATTTGGCATTGTA
>NW_005187590.1:373020-380180 GCF_000239375.1 Pundamilia nyererei
TATATATATATATAGTGACACTTTTGCACTGTCACTATAGACTTCTTCCCCTGCTGTTGGATACCCATCACTAGTTTGTTCATCTGCATCTGGAAGCAGGGGCAGATCTACTGTGGTGGTGATCTCTGCCACCCCTACTGCCAACCTAGTTTTGCATATGACAGTATTGTTTGTTAAAATAAGCTAGCATTAAAACTTTGAGCCTAGCTACATTAACATTGAATATAAATTCTAAAACCGAATATGCAGGCCCGATCAAAAGTTTAGGACCACTTGAAAAATAGCAAGAAATCATATTTTGCATGGTTGGATCTTAACAAGATTCCAAGTAAAGCTGCAACATACAACAAGGAGAAAGAAAACGTTTTTTTAAACATGCAATTTATTGAAAAAATGCTTAAACTGAAACAGGCTGTTTTACAGATGATCAAAATCTTAGAACCACATGCCTTTAAAATGCCAATTCTGTGCAAAAATGTGGTTTCGTTGTCATTTTCTGTCAGGTAGTCTCACTGTCATAACTTTCTGATGGCAAAGGCAAAAAAAAAAGTTCCCTTTTTGAACGTGGTTGGGTTGTTGAACTGCATAAGCACGGTCTCTTGCAGCGTCGCTGCTGAGGTGGGATACAGTAAGACAGTCATTTGGAATTTCTTAAATGATCCTGAGGGTTATGGAACAAAAAAGTCAAGTGGAAGACCCAAAATAATTTCACCAGCACTGAGCCGGAGGATAAAATTGGAGAGAGAGACAATTTTCAAAAAGATAAGAGATTTATTGGAATGTTAATCATAGGGTTAATCATTCTTAATTTCGTTGTTCTCGTGACAATGACAATAACGTTTCTGATTCTGATTCTGGGTGTTGTAGTTTGTTGTTGTTTTAGTTTATATGGTTAATTCGTTTTATGTGTGTATTGTATATGAGTGTAGACTTGTATATAGTTAATTTAAACATGCATGGATAATATAATGTCGAATTCTGAATATTGATTTATAAACAATGGGATTTGAAAAAAGTGGGTAGGAAAAGAAAAAGTGTAAACTTCATCCAACTGTTTTTCAACCACAAATATTGTGTAGACACATAGTGTAAATAGTGGGAACAGCTCATGCAAGTGGGACCCTAATCTGCCCGATGTACTCTGAGCCCCTCTCAAATGACTGAACTCCTCACCCTGTTTCTAAGGGAGAGGCCAGAAAGCTTATTTTTGCCACTTGTGTCCACTATCTCATTCTTTCAGCCACTATTATAGGTCATAACCTCAGATGAGGGAAATGACATTGATCGAACAGTAAATTAATAGCTTCCCCTTTATGCTCAGCTCTCTCTTCACTACGACAGAATGATTCAGCATCCACATCCCTGCAGATATTGACAGACTGATTGGTGCACTATCTTGCACCCTTCTCTCCTCACCCCTGAAAAAGACCCCAAGATATTTAAACTGCTCCACTTGGCAGCAACTGTTTTAGTGATTTTGTTTTATCCAAATAAAATTGAATTGAATTCAATAAATTAGTTATTAATTAATTAAAGAGCATTGACCTGTTTTATGTTTTTAGGAGTGAAGCTTTGTGTATGATCCTTAAGCCTGTTAGCTCATTTCTGCCATTTGTAGTTGAGATGTCATTCTTTCAGTTCATTTTTCAGAGCTTGTGACCACAGGTGATCGATCTGTAAATCGTCAGCTTCCACGCTGAGCTCTCCCTTCATCATAGCAGATGTGTACAGAATCCACATCACAACTAGTATGGTGGAATACTAGTTGTCTCTGAATCTTTAGCTCTTCCTCCTGAGACAGTAACTTGCTCCTGTTGTTCCTCCTTCAGCCCAAAGATCAAAGAGTTGGGGTATTTAACACCCCTAAGTGGGTACTCCATCTTTTCCCAACTGAAGAGCATGGCCTCAGATTTTGAGTTGTTAATTTTCATCCCAGTCACTTCACACGTGTTGCAAACTGCCCCAGTGTGAGCTGGATGTTGTTGATGAAGCTAAAAAGAAAAAGATACATCATCCATAAAAAGCTGAGATGAGATCCTGCAACCACCAAACCAGACACTCTTCACCACTTGGCTGCAACTGACCAAAGACGAGAGATGGTTATTTTATACATTTATTTTTTCCAAATAACTGCACTAACAGTTATCACCTAGGTTCTTGCTGATGATCTTGGAGCCCATTCCAGCATGGAGCAAGTCTTCAATTATGTCCCTTCAATCAACAGCTCTTTGGTCCTGCCCATGGTGGTGAGGTGGTTGGAGCAGCAGATATCAATTCAGTGGACATGTGTGCATTATACACATACGCTGAAATCAAAAGTATTTGTAATTGACTGATTGTAGTCAACCTGTACGAATTCTGGCTGGGTTGTAGGGGAACAGATTCCTATTTCACTCAATGACATACAAAACAACCTTTTAATGTATTTTTTAAGATTCTTTTTGTTGATATTATGTCTCTCTCAATTAAAATGAAGCTACCATAAAATTTATTGCTGTTCATTTTTTGTGAGCAAATTTAAAATTTCTACAGGGGATCAAATAATTATTCCCCTGACTGGACCACCGGCTTGACATACTCAGTAAGCAAGAAACTTAAGGTAAGGGGAGATTCCAACAGATTTATTTGATATGGATATGAAAACAATCACATTTAATGAAACAATGTTTTTTTTTTAATGACAAGAAACAAATCATTTTGGATACATTTTTAACACAGTATTAATACTGTGGTTTTAAGTGTCTGCCCCAGTTGAAATAAAATTTGACTATTTGTGCTTTAGGTTAAGATAATTCTTGTTAGCAGCACTGATATCTATAATTTTAGGTGTTTAAACTGAATTGGTTAACATGAAGAAATAAATACAATCTTCCAACAATACACTGTGAAGCTGAGTAAGTCCACCCTTTAAATCAACATAAAAAAAAGTCTTAATCACGACATTTATTTTATTGAAATATACATTTCCATGTTTTTAATTACTTTAAATCACAACTTGAAACATCAATTTATTTTTAACTAACTCAAGAAAAGTGTCAAACTGTCCAACAAAACTGATTTTTTACAGCAATCGTTTCAAACTTGACATTCTCAAGTGGATGTGGATGGATGTGGATAGAGTACAGTCTTTATCAGTTAATGTGGGGCACAGTCGTCTGGAGGCTGATTTCTATCCTTCCATCATTCCAGGGACTTAAATAAAAATCAGTCTGGTCTCCCTTCAACAGTTTTCTTTGAGGTTGACTGCAACCTCAGAGCGCACCACGCTCTTCATAGTTCTCTGCATTATCCATGTAGCCAGGTGGATAGTCACAAAGGCACCAGAGACGGCCCACAGCCAGTTCCTTCTGAGCCAGCTCTGAGGTTTCATGGTGACACCACTGCAGGGGAAGAAGAAAAACAGTATTTACTCACAAACACTTGGTATACAGAAAAACATGGCAGAGAAGCCAAATAAAATTGACCATTTTCACAGTTACTGGGAGGAAGAGTTTGTTTTTAATCACAGGTAAACAAAGGGTGTATGTCTCACTTGCTGTGGCACTGGGAAACTGAACCATCTGAACTGTGAGCTGCAAGGAAAAGGTAAGACTGCTGCTGACATGATAAATGCATTTAAAGCCACGATGAGAAAAAAGCCCTGCACTTTCCCTCCAAACAGCCACTTTGTTCTCACTGTTTCGATGATATCACATGTTTTAACGACAGTCCAGCCATACTACAAGTGCGATGACTGCAAAGTGGGGTGTGCGTAATTATTCAGCCCCCTTTGGTCTGAGTGCAGTCAGTTGCACATAGACGTTGCCTGATGAGTGCTAATGACTAAATAGAGTGCACCTGTGTGTAAACTAATGTCAGTACAAATACAGCTGCTCTGTGATGGCCTCAGAGGTTGTCTAAGAGAATATTGGGAGCAACAACACCATGACGTCCAAAGAACACACCAGACAGGTCAGGGATAAAGGTATTCAGAAATTTAAAGCAGGCTTAGGCTACAAAAAGATTTCCCAAGCCTTGAACATCCCACGGAGCTCTGTTCAAGCGATCATTCAGAAATGGAAGGAGTATGGCACAACTGTAAACCTACCAAGACAAGGCCGTCCACCTAAACTCACAGGCCGAACAAGGAGAGCGCTGATCAGAAATGCAGCCAAGAGGCCCATGGTGACTCTGGACGAGCTGCAGAGATCTACAGCTCAGGTGGGGAAATCTGTCCATAGGACAACTATTAGTCGTGCACTGCACAAAGTTGGCCTTTATGGAAGAGTGGCAAGAAGAAAGCCATCGTTAACAGAAAACCATAAGAAGTCCCGTTTGCAGTTTGCCACAAGCCATGTGGGGGACACAGCACACATGTGGAAGAAGCTGCTCTGGTCAGATGAGAACAAAATGGAACTTTTTGGCCAAAATGCAAAACGCTATGTGTGGCAGAAAACTAACACTGCACATCACTCTGAACACACCATCCCCACTGTCAAATATGGTGGTGGAAGCATCATGCTCTGGGATTGCTTCTCTTCAGCAGGGACAGGGAAGCTGGTCAGAGTTGATGGGAAGATGGATGGAGCCAAATACAGGGCAATCGTGGAAGAAAACCTCTTGGAGTCGGCAAAAGACTTGAGACTGGGGCGGAGGTTCACCTTCCAGCAGGACAACGACCCTGAACATAAAGCCAGGGCAACAATGCAATGGTTTAAAACAAAACACACCCATGTGTTAGAATGGCCCAGTCAAAGTCCAGATCTAAATCCAATCGAGAATCTGTGGCAAGATCTGAAAACTGCTGTTTACAAACGCTGTCCATCTAATCTGACTGAGCTGGAGCTGTTTTGCAAAGAAGAATGGGCAAAGATTTCAGTCTCTAGATGTGCAAAGCTGGTAGAGACAAACCCTAAAAGACTGGCAGCTGTAATTGCAGCAAAAGGTGGTTCTACAAAGTATTGACTCAGGGGGCTGAATAATTACGCACACCCCACTTTTCAGTTATTTATTTGTAAAAAATGTTTGGAATCATGTATGATTTTCGTTCCACTTCTCACGTGTACACCACGTTGTGTTGGTCTTTCACGTGGAATTCCAATAAAATTGATTCATGTTTGTGGCTGTAATGTGACAAAATGTGGAAAAGTTCAAGGGGGCCGAATACTTTTGCAAGCCACTGTAACTCTGACACTCATTCTATTTCAATTGATTACATATCAGATGTTTCTAAAAATTGACTGCAGTCCACCTGTGATAAATTCAGTTGATTGGACATGACTGGGAAAGGCACACACTTGTCTATATAAGGTCCCATATGTAACAGTGCACATTGGCGCACAAACCAAGCCGTGAAGTCCAAGGAATTGTCTGTAGACCTCTGAGACAGGATTGTATCGAGGCGCAGATCTGAGGAAAGGTATAGAAAAATTTCTGCATCTGCAAAGGTACTTATATAGATAGCTTGGCTAAGTACTTGCTCAAAGGAGGTCATTTGCTTTATCAGTATTACTGTAGGATATTGCCGAGTTGTTGTAGGTTAGATTTGGTGCCATATAAATACAATTAAATAGAATGTTACATTATCTTGATAGTTTTCATTCTTGAATATCTTCACCTGTTAAATTATAAAAAAAAAATCTCTACGTTTTGAAAATATAAAATAGATGGACAAAACTTTACACTTTGACCACTCAGACCAAAAAATCTATTCCCTGTAAACATTTATTCATTCATTTGGGTGTGACTCTTATCAGCTTTTTGGGCTGAGTTCTAGTGGGGGATGGGATGATGTCTGTGGAAATTTGTGACAGAACTGAGCACGGCAGTTGCACAGCAAACTGAAACTTCCAGGAAACAGGACATTAGAGGACTACCAATAAAAATTATGTCTGACTCCAGTCTATTTACACCTACAGGCGAGCTGCCACTCTTTTACTGATAAGGATATACACATCCTGGACGGTGGTTTGGAGTCAAGGAGGCCATTTACGAAAAAGGGAAAGACGATCTCTGAATCAAGGAGGGGGCCTGAGGGTAAATCTTTCATCATCTTACGATGCTGCCTTGCCAGTAATCAAATAACCTGCTGGAATAATCAGATGGCCAAAGGGGAAACTGAAGCCACTAACATCAAGACAAGAAATCTCCTTCCGTGCATGGAGGGTTAGCCCCAAATCCAGCACCCTGAGACTGTATGCAAAGTGGAAGGAAGATGAGAACTAGTCAGTGTCAGAACTACTATCCAGGATGAGACAACAAAGATTTAGTTTTTTGTTAGTTTGTTTTAGTTTAGTTTAGATGTATTCACTATAGTTTAGTGAATACCTCTTGCAGCAGAATCCCGAGAGAAGAGAAGCAGGAAAAGGAACCATCACGGAAGGATGGGAGCCTGCACGGTATGTGCCACCGTCAGACAGAAGAAGAGACTGACATCCACAAATCCTGTCAGTGGCTGGACAAAGCTGAACTGAAAGACAGCACAGAGACAGCACTAATATGGCAGAATAGGAACAAGACCCCGTAGGCTGTACAGAGATGCTAATGAGAAAATTTCAGCACATAGCAACAAGGTGCAAGATGCTAGCAGGTATGGCATACATAGAACACCATAACCAAATGTCCCCTTAGGGTAGTTGAGAATGACCGAGTTAAGATCCTGTGGGACTTGCAGATACAGACAGAAAAACTGGTGATGGCAATCCAAGAGGAAGACAGCTGTAGTGACAGATGTAGCTATACTGAATGATAGCCGCTCGGGAAGTGCCAAGAGCTGAGAGGAGAGCTCAAGAAGATGTGGAGATTGAAAGCAGCAGTAGTCCTCGTTGCAACTGGAACACTCAGGGCAGTGCCCCCAACACACACCCACCCACACAAATACACTTCTCAAGCCCCCAGAGGTCCTGCGCAGCATCTTTGTTGTCATTCAGTATAGCTATATTTTATCACTACAACCGTCTTCCTCTGCTTGTCCATCACTACGATGTTAGGCTGTTAGCCATCACCGGTAGGGATGGGCACCGGTATCCGGTGCCATTCGGACATAAACGGTAGTAACCGTTCTTTTAGAGCAGAGTTACAGATTAAAAATGTCCAAGGCGAAGCGGTCAAAAGTCTTGCTGTACTTCACAGCAAAAGATGCAAACTCAGCAGCCTGCAACAAGTGCTTTAAGGTGATACTG
>NW_005187590.1:380476-385113 GCF_000239375.1 Pundamilia nyererei
CAGCTAAACATGAGAGGTTTTAGGACAAATTTTGTGTTTTCCATTGTTTAAGCACTGGTTCCAACCAATGGAGGTATGTTGTATCAACAGAAAAGGCTAACTTGGTTATCATTTTGCAGAAAAAAAGAGACTGCTAAAAATAAAAACATAAAAGCTTTTTGGACAAAGTTTGTGTTCTCCATTCTTTAAGCACCGGTTCGAGCACTGTTTAAGCACCGGCACCATTTCAAATGTACCGGTTTGGCACTGGTATTGGATAAAACCTAAATGATACCCATCCCTAATCACCTGTTTATCTATCTGTATCTGGAAGACCCACAGGATCTTGGCTTGTGTCCCATTTTGACCTCGGGACTTCCAGGCCATAATCGGCTCAGAAGTTAAAGTATACTATGCCAGCTGTTACACCCCGGCCTAGGCAACCGGCGTGCAACACAGGAAAAATAGAAATAAGGGAAAAATGCCCCCACGCTCACCGCTCTTAAGGAGGGCGAGCCAACAAAAAGACTAACACGGGTCTCCAAAAAAATCCCAAAAAAACGAAAGTATTAACACCGACTTTCATCAAAGCAAAAATAGGCCATTTAATTACATCCAACACCAAACAAATACAACCGGGGGGAAGATCGACATGACAAACGGAAACACAGGGCTTAAATACCTAGAGGGAGCAATCAGGGAAATGGACAACAGGAGGAAAACACAGCTGGGGCAACTCAGAACTGACGAGACAGGGAAACGTAAACAGAACACACTGATATAAAACAGACTTTCAAAATAATGCAGGGAAACACATCACAGTCACGCCTAAAACAGTACACTGCCCCGAATCGTAACACAGCTATTTGGTTATGGCGCCTCATGTATGCCCTGCCTGCTACCATCTTGCACCCTGCTGTTATGTGCTGGATTGTCTCTGGGGCATCTTTACACAGACTGGGGATCTTGCCTGGTGTGGCAGCCCCCAGCCTCTATGAATCTTGTGCATACAGCTTGTCCTGTGCTGCCATGACTAGTGCCTCTGTGCTGTCCTTCAGTCCAGCTTTGTCCAGCCACTGACAGAGGAAGTGGCTGACATCCAGAAATCCTGTCTGCCGGTGATACATACCACGCAGGGGCCTCTGGCTCCATGACAGATTTTCTACTTGCTCCTTTTTTTCTTTCTTGGGTTTCTGCTGTCTGAGGTATTCACTAAGCACATTGTTCGTAGTGGCCATGATCCTGATGTGAATGTTTATCGTCTCATCCTGGACAGTGGTTCTGTACTGTTTGGCATACAGTCTCAGGGTTCTAGTCTTGGGGTGAAACCCTTTGTCCTTGGTGAGCTGCTTCCTTGTCTTGATGTCAGTGGCGCCTGTCTCCTCCTTTAGCCAGCTTATTATCCCAGTAGGCTACCCAATCCCAGTGTTGATTACCTGGATCTTGTTCTTTCCATTCAGCTGACTTCTCTGGAAGTGCCTGACCCTCTGCAGGTACTTGGTAATTGCGCCTCTCTTTACCTTTTGTTACCTTCTGACTACACTTCTCCAGTCCGAAAGACATTCTGATGTTGTTGCTGTAGATCCTCGTGGTGTGGATGAATGAATCAATGTCTGTTTAAGCATACAGCTTGATGTCATCCATGTAGAGGAGGTGGCTGACGATTGCCCCATTCTGTAATTGGTCTCCATAGCCAGTCTTGTCAATGACCTAACTGAGGGGGTTCAGGCCAATGCAGAACAGCAGTTGGAAAAGAGGAACTCCTTGGTAGACCCTGCACTTCATGGTAACTTGTGCTATTGGTTCAAAGTTGGCCTCTAGAAGCTACTAAATGTTTTGCTGTCTCTCTAAATGCTGGGTATCAAAGATTCCATAGGTCCCACATCGTCTTCATGTAACGCCTTCCGCTGGGGTTAATTATGTAGTAGCATGCCAACAGTGCTTTGTTTTCATTTCTTCCCCACTTATGTCTTCCGGTTCCGTTAACCCACTTCTCATCTGTGTGTCATGGTTTCCCAACACCTGACGTGGACCTTGTCCACATCCTGTCTGAGCTGGTATGGCTTCAGTTATCTCTGTCTTTCTCATATCCAAGGTAGCTTGGTTAGCATAGGGAATCTCGCCTAGGGACCCTTACTGGATACAGACACCCAAGAAAACGCCATGAAAGGTCAGGTGTGCAGTAGAGTATTAAACTTTGTGTGTAGGGACTTCAGGTTGAACACCCAAGCTGAGGATGTCAAAGAGCTACCGAATGAGGCAGAGCAGTGTGAACACTGGGTGGTAGAGAGGCTGCAGACAGATTGGCCAAGATGATAAACTTTAAATTTCTACTTTTCCAATAGCTTATAGAAATCTATTTATTTTTGTTGTAGCCATCTGAGTAATCAGTTTTATAATGCAGGCAGTAACCGGTCTTTATTTTCACATTACTAACACGACACATTATCCAAAGTTAATTTTTTTTATTTTTCCATTATGCTCTTCTTCTACAATAATTAAAATTATTCAGATATTGTTTTCTATAATTTCGTTCAAAAATATATCTTACCTTCACAACCTATACTGAAATAATCAAAATAACTCATAAAAAACCCTCCAAATTTAATCTTAAAAATGTAACTTATAATTGGGGAAAATAGCTGAAATTTAACAAGTTAACTTTTTCAAGATATGACTTCTTTGCCATTATTTCTGTTGTTGCAGGATGGGATCATAATCTTCCCTGTAGTATCAAATATCAGTTATTTTCTTTGGTACTGGAATTGAGTTAATTTGTAGAGTTGTTCGTTTGTTTTTTAAATTGGAGCACCAACTTGTGAAAATCTGAAAATACAACTAAAGGTAGATGAAACTGCTCTGAGTTTTACAAACCCTTTGTGTGCTCAGTTATACAAACTCTCAAGGGCAGAAAAACTTAGCACGTTTTCTTCAGGTGTTTTTAACAGTTTCATACCTCAGTGCGGGTTACTTGCTCTTGTGAGCAACAGCTGGAGGAGGAGAAGGAAGAGCAGATGCAGGAGGGGAAACGTAGGTAACAATGCCAGGTTCAGGAATATACTCGTCTCCGTCTTTGCGTAGCAGTGGGCTTCCCTTCAGATTGTACCAGCCCCAGTGGATCAGCCCCAGACTTGTGCCCATCACAATCAATACTTTGTAGTTACTCCACAAATCCCGCAGACCCATAACTAAGATGCTAAAAAAAAAAACCAAAAGATGATCACTACATTCATATAGACAGTTAATATGATTCTTACTTCAAGTAGTAACTAGTCAAATAATATATACTGAAATGGAAGTGGACTTAAAGTACAAGGCAGCATTAAAGAGAAAGTACGCTTATAAGTAATAGTTGAGTGACAATCATTTTCCATCACTGGTCATTCAAAGGTCAAGTGTGCAAAAAAGAAACAAATATCAATTGATCAAAAGACTATACTCTGAGTCTAACTATTTTTGCTGGAAGATCCTGACAAGTCCAGTAAAAAGCAAAGTAAAGCAAGTAAACAAAACTACTGCCTATGTATAGAATTATAGGAACACTGACATTCAATCGATTTCTTATTTAGAACGATACACGTACACCCATGCAAAGGATATTGTAAAGTTTTACTCAATGAGACACCAGCAATGTTACAACGCAATAAGGAACTGATTCATATCTATTATCTTCATATCTATTTAACATGCTCACAGTTTAGTTTAGGAAGCCAGCTCAACCCCATCGATTATCTGTATTGAAATTGCACAAGAAAATTAAAGTTAATCAAAATTAAAATGAACAACACAAACTAACCTGTGGTGACATAAGAGAAGCCCTCACCTTCAGAATTCATCTGTGTTTTCTATGCTGAAGATCACTAAACATGTGCCTGAACGCAATTTACGTTAATTATAAGCATAATTGCTCAAAACCTTAGTGCTAAATACTAACACGCTTATTGTTATTAATTATTGTGTTTTTCATGGAATCCAAATTGAAATAAACACCTTTAAATGTGCCGCTGATGTTATAAATATTTTTTTTACTCAGGCAACACATTGGAAGCCTGAAATAATCATGTGACTGTGTAACCATCGGCTATTGGTTGAGTTTTGCATTCCTAGTGAAAAGGTTTTTTTGAATACGCTTTATTGACAAAGCACAAAATACAAATACAAAATAGCAAACACAATGTCAGGGGGTTCGTATAAAAAAACAAAATAGTGAAAAGGTTTTGATATAGGACTGCATCCATAAAACATCGTCATTTCGTAATTATCTCGGTGTATATACAAAAATGTATCGCCTGTACAACATTTGATGCGCTACAGTAGTGGTGGCTAGATGAAGTGTTGTAACTCTTTTGGTGTGTCGCTCAATAGTGACATCTCCTGGATTTAAAAAAAAATCAGTGCAGGTAACCTGGATAAAGAGTGTGGTGAGAGACTGAGCTATGTTCAATTTTTTTTCTGCCAAATGAGGGATGAATGTTCCTGTTTACATAATAACAACCTGATGGTAAAGCGCTGAATGAAAAAAATATGTATATAATGCAAGGGCGTAGATTTGGCATGGACGGAAGGGACGTGTCCCCGCCAATATCCAGCGATTATTGAATTGTCCCCACCAATAATTTGATCTCTGCGAGTAAAGAAAAAAAAAAACCCGATAGAAA
>NW_005187590.1:393095-394900 GCF_000239375.1 Pundamilia nyererei
TGCCATTTGTGCCTGAGCTGAGGTAATGCCATCTGCCTGTACAGCTCCTCCATCTAATGCACTGTAAACTCTGCAGTAGTTACACCTTTTTGTACACACTCTTTTCTACTCAGTAATGTTGCTGTCAATTTTCTTGATATTTATTTATAATAATCTCTGTCAATCCTTGATAGTTATTATTGAGTGATTTATATATATTAGCTATTTCTTAAATCTGTAGCATATTGTATTGTTAAATAGTCTAGTCTGTTTCTGTTACTGTTACTGTACTGGAGCAACTGTAACCCACATAATTTCCTTAGGGACTAATATAGTATGCTGATTCTGATTATGAAATTCCACAGGTGGTGAAGCCTTTTATTAACCACATCTTTGAAGATGGGGGGGCGAAGAGACAAGGGGCAATCACTGTGAGAGGAGATTAAAGAGGGTCAAAGGTTTAAAAAACAGCTGTGGAATACTTTTGTTCTGAGTGTATTTAAACCAGGGCTGGGCCGGGCTGGTTACAGAGACTGCTGTCAGTGCCCCGCTGAATGTCTCTCTCCCTGAAGTATGCTCAAGATTTAAAGGTGTTAACTGCTGCTCATTGTGTCTGTAGACTTTGTTAATTACATTTCCATAACTCCTGAAGGTTTTTAATTAAATGGGCTACATAGACAAGCTAGACAAAAACACCACTGTGCATTGTAGGAATGTTAATGTTTGACTTATTTCAGTTTTTGTTCCTGAGCAAATCAAAGTTGATTCTGTTCATCTGGATGTAGCGTTTTTCAGTGAGAGAAACATTTCGTCACTCATCCAAGTGACAATGTTAGCACTAGTGGCTAACATTGGGCTGTAAGGTGAGTTTCTTGATCATTAATATGCAAATTGTCATGGCCATTGATCAACAACCACTGATCAACGATCAATGGACAGGGGGGAACACTGAGTGGCGAGTCAAGGGGGTCATCAACGTGAAATGTGAAAGACCACCTCTGAATCGAGGAGAAGCATTTCTCCCGCTGAAAACGCTACATCCAGATGACAGGATCAACTTTTTTGGGATCCGTTACTGGATCGTTTTATTTAATTTTAAAGTCTTACTTGGAGAGTAAGACATGTGCTGACATATATTATGTCAGCATATTTTGCTCGTCTTTATTCCTTGGTATGCTGATCTTATTCTTAAGAGCTGACTGTAAATTAAATATAACATTAAAAATATTTTAATCTAGGAGGATGCATTTTTATCATTGGCATGTTGATATGTGGAGCTCCTGAAGACTGCTCCAGAAATGATCAAATTATGTTTTGAGTATTTGTTCAATTCTCATCTGAACAGAAGTTTTCTATTGTAAGAGTTTCTACTAAAATAGAAATAAAAGCATTTAGTTTTAGCATTTTTTTTCTTTAAAAAAATCTAATTACATGTAACAAGGCGGCCCTTAGCGGCTGGAAACACAGTGAGATGGACCAAGACAAGTGTAGTGGTACAAAAAGTATTTATTTGCTATACAGCTCTCTTTACAACAATTAACTCATCGAGCTTCTTCACAGCACAAATCCACCCCCACAGTATACAATATATCAATTAGAATAAATAAATACATAAATACATTTCACATTTTTATATTTAAACATTTGACACTTTAATTTTACACCAAACCCAATATTATAAAAAAAAAATCAAAAACCCAAGCACAAAAAGATTCACCACACTCTCTTTATCAATGGTCTCTCCCGGAACCTTTAAATGGTGTCTGGACCACCGGGGAAACATTTGCCCAAACACCTTGAAGAGGACACAGGCAAGAAAGACAAAC
>NW_005187590.1:396950-397999 GCF_000239375.1 Pundamilia nyererei
CAATGCTGTTTCTTTAGAGAGTCTCAGCTTACACGTGTGTTTATTTCATATTTTCAGTTGTTTCCCTCCACGGCTAAATAAATCGGTTTCAGTAATTCAATTCAATTTTATTTATATAGCGCCAAATCACAGCAAAAGTTGCCTCAAGGCGCTTCAGTAATGCACTGATATACAAGAATGGACATAAGGAGCTTCTTTCAAAGAAAAAACTCTGGTAGATGTTATTTTATATATTATGCTTTGTATGTTGTTCAATATATTTCTATGCAAAACAAGAGGAACTTCAATACACAGCAATATTCACAGTTGAGACCAGATATTTACACTTTATGGAAAACACAAGAACATTTTTTACTGTACAACACCAATTTAGAGTAAACTTGTTTTGTTTTGGTTAAATAAATAGTGAGATATCTTTTGAATGAGTTAAATGTCAGAATAAAGAGAGACAGAGCTTCTATTTTTTATCACTTTGATCAAATTTAGGAGCACATATACACTAAGTTTATTGTTAATTAATAAGAAACTCCAGAGATTCCATTCTGAGCTGAAGACATGGTAAATGGCCTGTATTTGTATAGCGCTTTTCTAGTCCCCAAAGACCCCAAAGCGCTTCACACTACATTCAGTCATTCACCCATTCACACACACATTCACACACTGGTGATGGCAAGCTACATTGTAGCCACAGCTGCCCTGGGGCGCACTGACAGAGGCGAGGCTGCCGGACACTGGCGCCACCGGGCCCTCTGACCACCACCAAGAAGCTTCTGATTGGTTAGTAGAGTCCATGTGAGTAAATTGGTGGCACAGCTGTGGATGCATATAAGGCAAAACACAGAGCCTGTTTCTGTGACATGGGAACATCAAGAGATGTCAACCAAAACACCAGGAAAAGAACTGTGGAGCTCCATAAGTGTGGCTCAGTTTGAATACAATTTGGTGCCATTTGCAATTAAGAAATATAGACAATTTCTCTCTTTACTCTTAAAGTTAACAAATATCCATCCATCCATCCATTCACTTCCGCTTATCCTTTTTTTCAGGGT
>NW_005187590.1:399968-420415 GCF_000239375.1 Pundamilia nyererei
ATTTCACACCTGAGCCTCAACTCTCGCGGCCCGGTACCGGTCCGAGGCCCGGGGGTTGGGGACCGCTGATCTAGATGATGGGAAAGTGGTTGGGGTTGTGTTCTTGGACTTAAGTGCTGCATTTGATTTAATAAATCATGATCTTTTGATTGATAAACTAAAATGTTATGGATTTTCACCAGCTGCTTTGTGCTGGATGAAAAATTATGTATGCGATGATTCCACCATGTTTTATTCAGCCAGTGACAACTTCGAATTGACCAGCGTATTACAACAAGATTTGCTTGTTTGACTGGATAAGTAAAAACAACATGATTCTAAATCTATGTTAATTGGAGGTAGAATACGTTTAGTCAACATTCCACAACTGAATCTTTCCATAGTCGGATCAGTATTAGAACAGGTCACCCAGATTAAACTACTCGGTGTTACCATAAATCACCACCTTTCATGGTCTCAGCACATGGACTCTGTTATTAAGAAAATGGGACAGGGCATAGCTATGGCTTGGAAATGCTCCTTCTATATCACTTCTTCAATCATGAATGATGTCATTAATGCACTAGTAGATTTCTCGTTTGGCTCTTGACGAAGGCGGTCGCACTTTTCTCCTCTCCCTCCTCCTTATCTTTCCTGCTTGGCTTCTCAATGTCCTTGTTTAGTCCCGCCTACTTTTCTACTTTTGCCCTGGAAAACTCTCATGGTCTGTTCTCTAAAACCTAAAAGAGGAATTATGGATTTGATCAACTGGTCCCTGAACGCAATTGACACCCTCTTCTCAATGAGAAGCCTGGGGTGAGCCGACTGTTCTGAAGGGACGTTCCCTGCTGGATACATGATGGACGGGTGGAAAAACTGGTGAGTCGTGTTCCTGGTGGGGCTGTCGATCGAGGACATTGAAGACATCTACCTATTTGGAACCATGATAACAGGGTTCTTGCTGATCGGAGCTGGCTTGGCCCTTTCTTATCGCAGATTAAAGAAAGCGGAATCAGCTGTTCAAATTCCCACAAGGCTGCCCGCTGTGATGGAAACGATGGGACGGGTCGCAACTTCTCAAAATGGGATCATTGAACGCAGCACGGTAAGATCTTGGAGAAGCTCGAGGCTGTCGTGAGCACTCAGACAATGCTCTCTGAGCAACAATTGGATAACATCTTGGAGAAGCTCACGGTGGTTGTGAGTACTCAGACTATGCTCGTTGAGTGCAAAATTGATAACATGTCAGAGAAGCTCACGGCTCTCCAGCGGGAGATTGAAAGACCAGTGACGGACTGTTAGACCAAGTGTGAAACTGACATGCAGTTGTTCGCACTAAAGGAAAACCACCATCATTTCAGGCAGCTACCATATCATCATAGCATGTTTTCCCTCTGAGTTATGGTTTTATATTTGTTGGTTAGATTGTCCCAGTTTAGGTTTGTTCTTAGTTTCTGTATTATCACATCATGTAAATAAAGCTCATTCATTGCATCATCAGGGCCTACGATTGGGTCCTTTTCTGCTGCCGCAGCCGTGACAAGAATAGGGCGGCCAGAGTAATGTTAAGATGTTCATACTACACTAGTATCGATCAAATGCATAATAAACTTTTCTGGCTTCGAGTACAAGCTAAATTACACTACGGCTTACTTTTATTTATAAAGAAAGCAATACTGTTAAGCACATCACATTTGTTTCTCTGCTCAACTGCAGTATCCAGATGAAATACATAATCATGCAACACGATTTCTAACAAACTGGAATTTAGTAATTCCTCAAGTTAAAAGTAACTTTTTGAAAAACTGTTATATTTAGAGCATCTTTTAAGTGGAATTAACTGCCTTATGCAAATAGAGAACTAGCTACAATTCCTTATTTTAGAAAACATTTAAAAGCCTAACTACCGTACACAGTTTTTAGTTATTGTAAATATTGTAAGAGGGCATTGTAAGTTTTGATTTGTTGATTTTTGTCTATGTGTGTGTATAACTAATACATAGCGTGTGTGTGCCATCTTGTTGCCACAACTGGCTCTTGTCACCGAAACCTTTTTTCAGTTTCATAGCTTTGTTTCTGAGAGCATGTCCATCTGAAAACAGGAAAGCTGTGAGACCTGCAGATGGTTTGCGCATGCAGATTGTGGATAAACTCTAACCCTTTGATAGCAGACTAAGGGGAGACGAGGGTTTTTCTTTTTGGCTACGTTCACACTGCAGGTCTTAATGCTCAATTCCGATTTTTTGATCAAATCCAATTTTTTTGCTTGTTCACACTACAGATAAAATGTGACAGCAAACGCGCTCTAGTGTGAACCCTCAAAGCGGCCGCATGCGCAAAAGAAGACGTCACACGCAACGCGCTCTGTTTAGACCCAGACCGAACAGTATTGTTTGACTGATGGCCTTAATATAATGACCTGTTTCGGACTTTATTTTTCCCAATTTTGCTTTAAGTTATTTTCTTATTTACATATGGCCTAATAATGATCCTTATTGCTGTTTTAGAGAGGAGCGGTGCTTCAAAGGATAGTTGCAGATTTCTGTCAGAATCTGCAGATTATACAGTACAAATAAAATGTTCACGTTCCTCCAACGTTGTCTTCCCAACAGTTTCACTGGATGGCCAGGAAGCCTTCACGGTGTCTTCTTGGGCGCTTATACATTTTATGTTTTATATAAAAATCAAGATATGGACCTGTGTGTCGGTGCTCATGAACAACTGTTTTTTATTGCTCACAGGATATCCAGCACAAACATGATTTATAGAATATGATACGACTTTAAACAGACTATAAAGTGTTTAACTTGTTTTTAACCGGTTTTAGCAAGCTCATGGTCCGAATGCTTTCTTGTGCCAACAATATCTGCTTTGCCCAAAACATTAAGTAGAGGAGTCTACAGACAGTCTCATTCAACATGATAATTACATTTACTTTGATTAGATTTTTGATCAGAAAACAGTCAACTGTTAGCAAAATCACATATAGATAAACTGTTTTAGCACTGATTATCACTTTAAAAGGTTGGATGTTAAACTCTTTTACCCTCTCTCTGATGTAATTAGAGGTAAGCTCATTACATCTTCAATTTCTTTCAATCCCACCTCTCCCAACAGTAGAAACTATTGGTGGAATGTCATATGTGGTAGATCACTATTGATGAAACACTACTAGAAAAGATTCAGATCCAGTTTTTTGTTTGTTTGTTTTTGAATTAATTATACCCATTCTGTGAAAATAAAAGAGTCTGTTTGAAAGAGAGTGCCTCAGAGTTTGTTGATATTTCTAGCCTGTGTGTATCCGTTCTAAAGAGCACCTCTTCCATATAATGGAGTGCAGACAATAAAAAAACATATACACTCAGGACAATAAGAGGAGACGCACCAGGTGGAACACACAGCTGTAACTAGAAACATGATGAGAAAGGGGAAGTAAACACAACAAGAGTCACAGAAAGCCAAAAACAGGAAGATGCGACTGAACGAGAAACAAGGGTTAACTTAACATAGAGGACCAGACAGGGGAACATGGAAAGCAAAAGACAAGTGCAGATGAGACTGTGGTACCAGGGAACACAGAACAAACCAGGAAAGACAACCTCAAACAAGTGTTTGTTATTAACATTAGGCACATTGAAAGCTGAGTATGAGTAGCGGTTGGTTGACAGTTTTGAAATTAGACTTCAAGGCTTGAAACAATAAAATGACAAATGATGCTTCATGCTATATTGTACTGAACAGTCCTAACTGAAACAATATGAGGTCAAAATGAAGATCAGAACAGAATAGTCACTAGTCTGTAAACTCCCAATAGTGAGCAATAATTCATGTGTTAATGAACCAGAACCATCAAAAAGAAAGTCTTCTCTGGCCAGCAGCTGATCAGTCTTCTTTCGATGCTGCTGCCTCTGCACAGTTTACCAGCTCAATCTCTGCATCTTCCTTTGCATCGTCCTGCATGTGTCTACATAGAAAAGAAAAACAGATAAAAACAGTCATTTTTTTCTCTCATTTGTTAAGAGTAAAATAAAGCATCAGTAATTTAAGACAGCAACATTGACATGACTTTTCCATGTTTTACTTTTCTTAACAAAATCCAGTACTTGTCAAGAACTTGTCAAAAGGGACAAAATATAATAAAAGGGCACCAAGTTCAGTTCCTTGGAATTGTCATTCTGAATGCCTATTGTTACGGGTTCAGATATTGAGGGTGAGCACAAAAACAATAATGGTCCAGAAGAGCTTCGATCAAACAATGATTTTAATGAACACACGCGTGGGGAGATGAACACTGCCCGGAGACAGCATCGATCTCCGCCCAGTGATACACAAACGGTTGTTTTA
This sequence comes from Pundamilia nyererei, assembly GCF_000239375.1. Taxonomy (NCBI): domain Eukaryota; kingdom Metazoa; phylum Chordata; class Actinopteri; order Cichliformes; family Cichlidae; genus Pundamilia; species Pundamilia nyererei. The sequence continues at coordinate 404,292 of NW_005187590.1, forward strand.
TACCATCAGGGTTTCGTTTATGACGCCCCCTCATGCGTCAAACAGATACAATTCACATACAATAATATTGACGACTTTCGACATATATGGAAAGAGCCTTCACTCCGTCTCGAGGCCAGGTGCCGACTCTCACTTATCTCCTGCAGCATACTTTTGCAGCTACAGGCATTTGCAAACTGTTATTCGAACTCCTAGCCTAAACATGAGCCCAACTGTTGTCTGTGTGTGCATGTCGACCTGCAACGCACTCAGCCTCACCCCGCCCGTTGGCGCTTCTAACCTTTTCCCAGACAGAAGCTCTCAGTGGTATGTGTAATAATCTTAACTAAAAGTATGTGTGATCTATTGAATAAATGTTTTACCAAAATGCCCCTACTCAAGGCTTAATAAAAGAATGTAAAATATGAGTTGTGTAAGCGTGTTCTTTCCATAGCTCAACATCCCTTACACCATGTATTGTCTGATCATAGCGCCAAACAAAGTTCACGACCTTCAACTACCTGACTGAACACAGAAATGCAAAGTGTATATAAAATGATTACAACTACACCTGTAATGAAAAGGTTAGTACGTGATTATGATAACACCAGTAATACAAATTATAACATAATGCCAACAGCTTCAATCAATGTTTTTGATGAGAATAAGAATTAATGCAATGGTTAATGATAATGGTTATGAATAGTAGCAGTAAAATATTTCCCTGATCTCCACACTATCAACCTTATTGCTGATCGATTCCACTTGCACTTGTATTACAATCAACTGATTTCAGTTTGTGTGCCAGAGGAGGAAAATAGTGGCACAGTCTGCAAGGTGGATATTCTGACCCCACTCTGATTTCTTTTGCATAAAGAACAAGAGCGCTGCTGCTCTAGGACAGCTTCCACTCTTTGCAAGCGCTTGCACAGACAGCATACTAACACTAAGCTAGACAAGAACCCAAAGTGATGATAAAGCTGAGTGACCCCATCCCAGAAGCCAGACCCTGAACTTCAACAGGGAACAATCTGATGAGCAGTCAGGCTGCAGCCTCTGTTTTTAATTGTTCATGTTTCTAAAGTAGGATAACTGTTGTGATTGCTTTGAATCCCCCCCCCCCCCCTCTCTCTCTGGTATTCATCTTTGCTTATTGCTGTCGGCTTTGTGTTTGTACCTAAATACTAGAAAGCTTGTGTGTCTCACTTCACGTTGGCTTGTGTGAGACTGTAGCATAGAGGTTTATATTGTTTAAATGGTAATTATGAGACAAATCTTTTCAGGTCATTTTACAGAGAAATGTGAAAGTAATGTAACAAGTATATAACCAATTAAGTAATTAAGTGACATCTGCTTAGCGAAGATGGTGACTCTGAAAGCGGAGCCAATAAGAACCCAATGAGAATTGACAACGGAATCGATAAGGAGTTGGATTCCTAAGTGATATCGATAACAGAAACAAAGTGCTAATTTCTTATCTTATTCCCATCCCTACTGATTATCTTGACAGTGAGGCAGGTTTGGTCTGTTTGTTGGTATGTGTTCACAGTTTATGTCTATGAAAGGAAATCGTTCCAGAGGGTCTTTCATAAGTCAAAATTTTTGTAAATCAAAGCACCTTTTTCCATTGCCTTTTGAGTGAGGCGATGTTGGCTACATTATATTGATGAACAGTAGGGGTAAATGGACTGATTAAATGGACAACTGGTTTGCTGGATAGCTCAGTAGGTAGATTGGTGGCCCCATGATCGGAAGGTTGGGGTTCGAATCCACTGAACGGCTACCCTGAGGTACCCCTGAGCAAGGTACCGTCCCTACACACTGCTCCCCGGGCGCTGCATTGGTGGCTGCCCACTGCTTCACTGGGTGAATGGGTTAAATGCAGAGGAACTATTTCCCTATGGGGACTAACACATACACATTACATTACATAGCAATAAAGTACTTCCAGGATACAGATACTTTGAGATTAAATTTAACTTATGACTCATGTTTGAATGTTACTCTCTGATTTGCTTTTTTGCTGTCTTGTCTATACCGTACCTTCCCTCTTCAACATCAACAATGTTTTCAGGCAGACGGACATTGAGTGTCTCGGGGAGCAGGAAGACCAAGCTGCCGCTGATAATTCCAGTGCCAGCAAAGATCAGAGGGGGCAGAAGATGCCAGACATCATTCAGCAGCATGATCAGTGGAGCCAGGGAACTCCCAATCCGACAGATACACGAGGTGTAACCTATACCACATTGCCTGCCCAACAACACAACCAGGAACTATGGTTTTAATGCTGCATCACAAAGTACATTTACTGCATAAAATTTGTAACTAAAAGAGCATTATTTCTGCGCACTTGATGTTAAATGGTGATGCTTCAGAACCCTCAAGGGGTTATACCTGAGGACAGTTGGGTAGAGTTCAGCCGAATAAAGGAATGCGGTGGTGAAAGCTGCCTCAGAGAAACCTTTTGCCACAACAGCAATGCATGTACGAAGCACAGAGAACTCTGAGCAAGAAACAGATCAAAGATGTGTAAGGTATCAGAAACCTTGGAGTGGATTTATGAAGCTAACTAAAACTAACTAAATAAAGAAAGGTCTGCAAGTCTCATTTACTTTAAGTGTAAATAGGGCGGGAAGTTATTTAACCTAGAGGAATGAATGTGTTTATTCCAATCAGAGATCCTGTTATGATTAGAAACCACGCCTGGCCATTTCGTCGACCAATCCAGTCCAAGATGAAGAAGGCGAAGACTTTGGCAGGAACTTCAATGGCACCATAGATGAAATGAGTGAGGTAGATATTGACTCCAAAACCTGAGATCTTGAAACTAATCCCATAGTACAGGAAAGCAACAGCAAACCTGGAGGTTCAGCAACACAAAATGAAAACACACAAATACATGAAATGACAACAGTAGCAAGTAGTGCTTTCGAAGAATGACTTGATACCAGAAGAATCCAGAGACAAGTGTGATCTTCCTCAGCTTAGGTGTTTTGACCAAATCCAGATAGGAGTGGTTCTTCTCAGCCACCTCAGAAACCGTCACCTTCACCAGAACCTGCAGTACGGAAAAGTAAAAATATGTATTTTAAAAAGTGCAGTCAGCTGCTCACTTATTTCCCAAGGGGTCACCACAGTAGATGGATTGATATGTTTGAATTGGCACAGATTTGATGCCAGATACCCCTTGGATGAAACACTCAGCTTGTGACCTTCTGATGCTGAGCGTGTCTTGTTCTTGTTCTTGAATTAGAGATCTTTTGCAAGAAAAGCAAATCCATTAACTATTGAATTCAATTCTATTTTCTTTTAATTCAGGTTTATTTGGCTTACCTTGAGGCACCTGCTGATGTGATTTGACACCATTTTATTAAAATTAATTGAATAACAACAATAGTAATTGCAATATTAATTGAGCTACTCTTTAAAGGTTTTGGACCATTTCAAGTTGCTATGCATCAATACAACTGTTAATAATATGTATGATAAAATCCATAGTACATATGCAAAATTGCCAAAAAAATAAACCTGGTACAATAAACCAAAAAAGTTTTTGTTTTGTTTTTTTGTTTTTTTCGTCTGGACTTGCTTCACCTGCGCCGTCGCCCCTTCCCTAACGGCTGGCAACCTGGATTGTCTCATTACTGCTACTGGCTCTGCTGTCAGCCTCCAGAACTGCTCTGCCGCCAGCGCTGGCTCCACAGTTGGCCTCCTGAACTATTTTTCCATGCAGTCAGCCTCCTAAAATGTTTTGGCCTGAAATTCTGTGCTGTCAACGTCCAGGACGGCCCCTTGAACTGCTCTGTTTTGCACTCGTGCCGTCAAACCTCCAGGCGAGCCCTCTGAACTGTTTCTGGAGTTCCAGTGCCTTTTGTGAACTTTTTGTTTTGGACAATTGCACTGAGGTGTAAAGCTTGATTGTAGGTTAAAAATGGTTTGGGGGGATTGAAAGCTTGATAAACAGACATCAACATCCTGATGCTTTTTCCAGTGTAAAAGCAATCGTATTTGAAATGCTACTCTAAACCTTATATAGCTGTAGATGTTAATTTTGCACACAAGTAACATTAGCTTCACCTCACTATCCAGTTTGGATATGTATTCATTCTTCCCATTGACTTTAGCACACTGAATCAGATACTTCTTGGCTTCCTCTACTCTCCCATTAGCCAGCAACCACCGGGCTGATTCAGGAAGCCACCTGAAGTGAGGCAGAAGAAACTGGATTTTAAAAACACACAGACAATAACATGTTTTCTGTTAGTATTGAAATGGAAACTTCTTACCACCAGGGAATGATGGCAGTAATGCAGGGCACTGTCACTGCTAAAGTCAAATGCCTCCAGTCTCGTATAAAGTAGGCCAGCAGGGCCAGAAACATGTTCCCAACACTCCAAGATAAACTCATAACAGTACCAGCAAAGGTACGGTGCTTTATATCTGTCCATTCAATACCTGAGGAGGAAGTAAAAGAAAGTGTCTGAGGTCATGTTTCAACATGAATATCTCAAAAACTATTAAAGATAAAAGCCTGAAATTTTACTTGTCTTTGTTACAGCAAATAATGTCTCACTAATGAATAGTTAAAATATTTAAAAAAAGAAAATAATCTAGCAGTCCTGCAAAGTCCCACGTTTGATCACGCACTAATAAAAAAAACTTAACATTGCAAAAGACAAATACTGACAATGTCTGAAAAATATATAGTTATACTTTGCAGAAATGCAAGAGAAAATGTAGAATATGTTTTTAAATTTGATGCCTTCAGTGAGAATCTACAATGTAAATAATGATGAAAATAAAGTAAAAACATTAAATGAGATGGTGTGGGTAAACACAATTAATTATTTTTCTACATTTTTGCAGGCGCTGTGGGAGTTTTACAATGCCCATGTCATGTCCGCTCGCTGCTTTCGCAGAATCGCGTTCGGAACAGGTTGTAGTCACTGGGTGCAAAGTCCAGACTATAGGGTGGGTGGGCGGGCGATGAACTTCCAACCGAAGTCTTGCAGGAGAGTGACAGTTTGACGGGCGACGTGTGGACGCACGGTGTTATGGAGAATGCTTACGCACAGTGTGCGCAGTGCGGGCATTGCGCAACTGTGTTTTCGGACCGAAAGGGGATATTGTTGGTGACTTTCTGCCTGTTGGGACCACAAGAAATGCTGACAGGTACTGTGAAACACTGGAAAAAACTCAGAAGGGCATTTCAACCTAGAAAAGAGGAATGGTGAGCAAGGGCATATATATCACATCTTTCTGGCTGACAAACCTGTGAATTACACAGTATGCCAGAGCTACTCCCAACCTAACGTGGACTTTGTAGGTCTCCGACTAAAAGCAGGCTAATATTGCTCTCATCACTCACCCACCAGTGCCAAAAGACACCTTCTGCATAATAGAACACAAAAAGCATTTGCAGACTGCCGTTACATTTCTCTCTCTTTAGACCACTAACGATCAAATCAAGGCGCCCGTGGCTCAAGGGGTTGGGAATCGCATCTGTAACCGGAAGGTCGCCGGTTCGATCCCTGGGCTCTCTGTCCTGGTCGTTGTGTCTTTGGGCAAGACACTTTACTCTACTTGCCTACTGGTGTTGGCCAGGATATGGCAGCCTCGCTTCTGTCAGTCTGCCCCAGGGCAGCTGTGGCTACAACCGTAGCTGCCTCCACCAGTGTGTGAATGTGAGAGTGAATGAATAGTGGAATTGTAAAGCACTTTGGGTGCCTTGAAAAGCGCTATATAAATCCAATCCATTATTATTATTATAAATCAATGCATAATGATGAAACATATTTTTGAAGGAAAGAAAGAGTTCAGATGATATGATTTAAAAAGTTATATTTTTATGAAGAATAATATCCAATAAACAAAAAACATTGCACAACACTTCACAGCAGGTTTTACACTGATTAAAGGGGTACTGTAGAAATGTATTTAAGTGAAATTTAAGTGAATGGACATTAGACTTTGTGTTTCATAAATTTCTTACCGAGGACCGCACCAATGATTGACATCCCACTGAGGGCTGCACCACAGACTGCTCTGGAGATTGCAAACATAGTGTAGGAAGTGGAGAAGGCAGAAGTGGCTCCTAATGTCGTGGAGGCAATGAAAGCCACCAGAATCATTGACTTACGACCAAACCTGCAACATACAAATTTTAGCAATGAGTTTCAACTGTATTAGATGAGCTAGAACTGCAGGATAATTTCTGGGTTTTTTTACATTCCAAGGACATTTTCGTTTTTTTGCATTAAAGGTCATGTAATGAGATTAAACACATTAGCATGGCACTAAATGGACCTTACAGTTGCAGCAATGCGGCTTATAATGTCACTTGTTAGGCGTGTCTTCTGTAGATCAAGAAATTACTTAATTAGTTGAAAAAAATAAATAGACCATGAAATATGACAAATGCTTATGTGACTCTGTAGAAAATGAATGGACAGATGGATGAATGGATGGAGTCCCTATGATATCAGCCAGATTTTACTGATTGTGTGGCACCAAAAATGATTCTAAAAATTAACCGCATCACACGAAATATGAGCTCTGTGTGTGTGTGTCTGTCTCATGTGACATGTTGAATAATCCCAAAATGTTAGTTACCTAATAAGTCCATGTCAGTGATTACAAAAACAGTCTCCACATGACTTTTTTTAAACTTAAGTACAATCTGGACCTACCCCCAAGCCCCTCCACATCTCCCTTCCACTTCCTAACATAAGCAGACATGCTTGTTTTTCTTATCAGTACAGTAGCAGCTGACTTTGTCTGAACAAAGGCTGGTTGTAATAATGAGTCACAGGACAACAATGACGTAGTGCAATGCCTGGCTTAGATGAAGAAATATCTGTGTCAATCTAATTGTTATAAAGCCATAATTTTAACTAAACTAATTACAGCTGAATTAAATGGTCTGGGAAGGCATATCCATAGAGGGACACATAGACCTCTACCGGTTAGGCAAAGGCAACCTGACTGCCATTAGATATCAGGATGAAATCATTGTTAGACCCTATACTGGTACAGTGGATCCTAGGTTCCTCCTAGTGTATGACAATGGCCGAATGTGGTAAGAGTATACAGTTCCTAGAGGAACTGATACCACTCTCCGCCACACTCGCCTGATGTAAATCCAACAGAACACCTCTGGAATATTATGTTTCAGTCCTTCCAACACTGCCAGGTTGCACCTCAGACTGTCTTAGGAGTGCAGTGATGCCCTGGTCCAGGTCTGGGCGATGATCCTGCATGACATCATCTGTCATCTCATGAGGAACATGCACCATGCATGCATACTTGTACTACTGAGTACTATTTTGCATTGCTGCAAAATAAATTTGGTAAAATGGAATAGTCCGCTGCATCATTTTTTCCACTTTGATTTTTGGGATATCTTTGAATTCAGCTGTATGTAGGTTGATCATTTTCATTCCCATTAAACATTGGGGCATGCTTTCATTCCCAACATATTACCCAGTCCATATCTGTTTAGATATCGAACACATTTTTTTCCCAAATGAAATCTGCCTCATTCATTTTTTTGAGCAGTGTAGTACTTTTTCACTGTCTGTGGCACAGTTCACTATATCTGATTCAGCAGCACCGTATTTTATTACCTTGTTAAGTATCGACCTTTTTGAATATGGTTGCTCAATTTATTATAGTAGTAGTATGAATCTTCCTACTATTTTTAAAACTGTGGCAGGGAACCCATTCAGTTGTTTACACTCAAGAATAGCTCTTGGCTCTGCATCACTCAGAACTTCTCTACATGGAAAGACCACTATATTTCACAAAGGTAAAAGAAGGACTTCAGGCTGCAGAGCTTAAGTGAAGGGTCAGGAGCAGAAGAGACGGTAAACCATTTGTTATTATGTGAAATGTTTCAGTTTTAAGTTTTATTTGTCATATATGGATAACATCACTACCGTGCCTACTATTATACCGTGACAAGTACCATGACAAACAGTACTGTGTCTACTGTCTCCCCCAGGTGAACCAGGGTTAGGTGGATCAGGGCTTGCATGCAGCCCAGGTATAAAGTAGGTCTCTACCGGAGAAGGAAGGTGTTGGTGCTCAGCAGCTGGCTGGGCTGGGGAAGCCTCATGGAACCTCCTCCTTGGGGTTAGAATTAGTTGACTTCCTGCCGCGTGCCAGCTGCGCTGCCAAGTGATCTTCTGACTGGGTTACAGCAATCTCGAGGGCCTCGCGGCCAGGAGAGCGGGGTTGGTCTGCTATCACCAGCTGGCCATCCACTCAACAAACCTTTCTCGTACTACCACGTCCAGCAGTCACATTTCTCCTGGTGTGGGGCCTGGCTGCACCCACCTGCCTGCAACATCATCCAGCCCCTAGCGAGGGGCATGTCTCCCGGGATCATCATCTATAACTGACTGAGACAGGACTCTCTTCCAGACACTAAACCAAGGCACAATGTACATTTCAAATTCCTTTAATTTTAAATATGTTTATATTGTCTATCCTGTAAAATAGTCAGATGTCTATTCATATTAATGTACAGAATTCACCTGCTTGCTGCTACTACTGCACATTCACCCAGTGTATATACTATATGTATGTATATATATATATATATAATGTTCTTCCTCTACACCCCAATTTTTGCACATGTCGAGGAGCGTGTCAGGTTACATTTCACTGTGTGTTATACTTGTATAACTATGCATGTGACAAATAAAGAACCTTGAACCTTGAACCCTGTCTGATCCTCCCGGAAGCAGCGGCGATGGCCCTCCGGGGAGAGATCCAGTCAGCCCAAGATTGCCTGCCAAATATCTTCAAACGAGGCCCTAACCATGACAGGGAGGCTAAGAGCAGCTACCTGGACCTCCCCCAACAGCAGTGTCAAGGCCCATTCCTTGCCCAGTTATGGGCACACCTCTCACTTTGGTTTAGAAAATCTCAACTAAAGCCTCTGAATCGTCGCTTTCCTCTATTTGGTGGAGCACCACTGGCAGGAGCCAGAGTGACCAAAAAGGTTTGATGAAACCGTTTGCATCTGCCTGAACCTGCAGTTTCTTTAGCTGTTCACTATGCACAGCCACCTGCTCCTGGTGCATCACCGCCAAATCTTCCACCATCTGCATTTCAGCTGCCCTCTTCAGCTCGCACGCACCACACAGCTTTCTCCTCTGGGCATTGTCAGCTACTGAAATAGGGAACCCAACCCCTCCCCTGTAGCTGAGCCACAAAACACCTCGCCACACTGCCTCTGGGACCTCGCCCCAGGTAATGCTTGAGTCCTCCCCCTCGTCCCAAGTCTTTGCTTCCTCCCTCTGTCAGTGGGATTAAAGAGGTCCTCAAAGTGTTCCTTCCACCGCCTTCCACAGTCTCCTCAGTTGAAGTCAGCGACACTCCACTCGCACTGTACACATTGTTGGTAGAGCAACTCTATAACCTTCTGAGCTGTGTTCCGCTTGGCCTGCTGGTGCCTATCAGCTGCCTCTGAAGTCCTACAGGCTAACCAAGCCTGATACGACTGGTTCTTCTGCCTGATTGCTCCCTGCACCACAATAACATTACCTTAATTTTATTGCACAAAAGGATGAGAGGGCGATGATAAAGTGGAGACTACTCCAGGACAGAAATAACTGCCTTACACTGTTAACACAACTTCAGCTCTTCACAAGCACCTGCACAGACAACATGCTAACGCCAAGAATCCAGAGCGATGTTAAAGCTGAGTAAATGCTGAGCCCAGCCCAGCACTGTGATAAAGTGAGCCGTCATTTGCCATGAAGCCGCTGCTGAACTTAAACAGGTAACAAACTGATGAGCAGTCAGGCTACAGCCTCTGTTTTTACATGTTCATGTGTCCAAAGTAGAAACACTGTGGTGATTGCTTTGAAGTGTCTTTGTGCTGGTTTTCATGTTTCGTTTGGCTGTCGGCTTTGTGTTCATACCTAAATACAAAGGGAAAGATGTGTGTTGGGATTTGTGTTGATGTGTGGGGCTGTAGCTTGTTGTTTTTTATTGTTAAATAGTATTTATGAGACATTGTGTTGCAGATCATTTTACAGAGAAACATGAAAGCAACTTAACAAGTAGTATAACGTATGTCTGGGTGTAATGTACGGCATTACTTTTAAGAAATTTTTTTTTAACATGCATAATAACATTTTTACTTTACTTATCAATAAGGGAATCAATAAAGAATTGAATCGATAAGTGATATCGATAATGGAATCAGAATCGCTAAGTTCTCATCCCTACCAACCACCTTGTGGCCATAGCTCAGTGCAGAAGCCCCAGCAATAGAAGTGCTGATCATGGCCCACCGAGGCCTCAGCCGGGCATTCCCAGTGCACCCTCACTATACATTTGGGTGCGCCAGGTTTTGGTTAGCACCCTTCCCCACCACCTGATCGAACTCACCAATAGGCGGTGGTCAGTTGACAGCTCAGCCCCTCTCTTCACTGGACTGTCTACAACATACTGCTACAGATCTGATGATACGCTTTGAAACCACCGACTGGGATATATTCTACATTTTTGCTTGTTGTTTGTATGTTATTCACATTGCTTTTCTTAAAGCATGTTGATACTTCTTTCTCAGACATAGACTGTATAAATTCACCTGCAGTTTGGATTACAGGGCCAGATGATCCTGAGGGTTTAAAATAACAATGAATACTGAAGAACTCACTTGTCAGAAAGCTGTCCAAACATAATGGCTCCACATGTGACCCCAAGAAAGAAATAAGTAGCCAGAGCTTGATTCAGGTGTTTGTTGTCGCACACCAGATCCCACTGCAGAGATACAACATACAACAGGCAGTTAACAAGCAGATAAAAAACTGAGGTTGTGATCACAGAATGACAGGTTAAGTACCTTTGATTATGGCAGCAATGACACCAAGAGAATTACATTTACCTGTCAAGAGACTATTCATTTCTGTTTCTTCAGTAGTACACTGTTGTAAATTCCTTTTTTTTTTTTTTTGCTCAAACAATTATTTGCGTATATAACATTAGAGGTAATTCCTTAGCCTCTCCTGGAAATTTATTTAGCACTTCCTCACATCTGATCAAATTCCTGCCACAAGCACAAGGCTGACAACTTGGAAAAATGAAAAAAAAAAAAAAGTTTTTCAAATAATGCATTATGGTGGGGCGTGGTCTGTGGTGCCCGCATCCTTAATCACGTCCGCCGAGTTAAAACACGGGGACTCAGGTGTTGGTGTGTGCTGTGGTGTGATGTGAGCTAAATAAATGGCTCATGAGTACGATCTGTGGTCCCACGGTGCCTTAATTCTACCACACTGGTGCCGAAACCCAGGAGGTGACACGGTGGGTCCTTACCGGAGCCAGGGAAGGGAGGAGCTGGCCCAGATGTTGGCTGAAATGGCGGCCACAGTCGTCGGAGGCACGCCACAGACAGGAAGAGCTACGGGACCAGGCTGGGCGCCACCTGGGGCGAATTGCGGAGCTGGCGACGCTGCTCCAGGCGTGGTCGACACCACTGCTGCCAACCTGGTGGTGGGGAAGCGGTGGAGGAGCTGTGTGGGGAACCTCGGCAGCCGGAGGCGGGGCATGAGGCGTGCGGGGGTCTGGCCGGATGGCTCCCCGACCACGATTGGGCAATGGGGGTATGTGGTGGGGCGTGGTCTGCGGTGCTGTGCAGGGAGGGCGGACGCATCCTTAATCACACCTTGCCGAGCTAAAACACGGGGACTCAGGGGTTGGTGTGATGTGAGCTAAATAAATGGCTCATAAGTACAATCTGTGGTCCCGCCATGCCTTAATTCTATCACATTCATATAGATTGATAGATAGATATACTGGTAACACTACACGCCTTTAGAACTTCAGACTCGGGGTTCTCCTGGCCAGGGCATCTGTATACCATAAGGGTCCCTAGGCTAAACCACCCATGCTAACCAAGCCTACCTCAGATATGCGTAAGAGACAGATAATTGAAGCCACTGGCTTGATCGTCACTCGGATTAACAAGGTCTGCGTCAGTTGTTGAGGAACCAGGAAACACTGATGAGAAGTCGACTACTGGAACAAGAAGCCTTAAAATGGGCAAGACATGACAACAGGGCATAAAACCCCAGTGGAAGCGTTTACATGAAGAAGATGTGGGACCTATGGAATCTTCAATATCCAGCATTTAGAGGGACTGCGAAACAACTAGTAGCTCAGTGTTCAAAAATTTCAATAGAACTGCTATCACAGCTGGAGATCAATGAGGTACAACACAAATGCTATGGCAAGGGGGAACCAAGATGTCAGGTCAGATACCCATCCGAGATTAGGTACCAAGCCCCAAGAATGACAGAAGGAGCGTTGAGTGCGACATCCAAGAAAGAGTCTCTAATATGAGAAGGTGAACAGCACCAGGCACCAACATTATTCATGCCTACTGGCTGAAGAAGCTGCCTGCTCTCTATGAGCGTCTGGCAGCACAAATCAACCTGCTGGTAGTCAATGAGAGACACCCAGAATGGTCAACTGAAGGCCGAACAGTGCTGATCCCCAAGAATCCCCAGAAGGGACCGGTCCTATCCAACTAGCAGCCAAAGAAATAATAAGGGATAATAAGCTGGCCAAAGGAGAAGAGCCACTGATATCAAGACAATGAAGCACCTGACCATGCATGGAGGGTTTCACTGCAAGTCCAGCACCCTGAGACTGTACGCTAAGCAGAAGGAGGGCAAGGACTGGTGAGTGTCAGAACCATTGTCCAGGAGGAGACAACAAGCATCCATGAGTCCCTGAGAAAATCCAGCACATAACAGCAGGGGGCAAGATGCTTACAGACAGGGAACACCATTACCAAGTGGCCAGCATAGTACACAGAAACATCTGTGCTGAGAAGGCCTGGAGTCCCTAGATCAAAATCGGACACGCCCCTTGGGGTGGTTGACAGTGACCGAGCCAAGATCCTGTGGGAATTCCAGTTACAGACAGACAAACTGGTGATGGCTAACCAACCAGACAGACTAGTGGTGGATAGACAGAGGTAGACTGCTGTTGTGATAGATGTAGCTATACCGAGCAATAGCAACATCAAGAGCAAGGAACACGAGAACTTGGAGAAGTACCAAGGGCTGAGAGAAGAACTTGAGAGGATGTGGAAGGTGAAGGTAACAGTGGTCCCAGTGGTAATCAGAGCACTCAGTACAGTGACCCCCAAGCAAGGCGAGTGTAACCAGCAGATCCCAGGAACAACAACTGGGATATCTGTCCAGAGGAGCGCAATCCTAAGAACAGCAAAGATGCTGTGCAGGACCCTCAAGCTCCCAGGCCTCTGGTACAAGACCTGAGCTTGGAGCATAGACCGTCCAAAGGGGCGAGAGGGGAACTTTATATATATTCTGTTCTAAATTAGTATTTTTCATCTCACAGTCTTAAGTACTAATCAAGGTTCAGGTCCAATCACAGTACAGAAACAACTCTTCCTAAAATCATCAATAACCTCAAGATCAACAGTGAGAGTTTCACTTTTAGATCTGTTTGATCTTACAGCTGCTGTTAACAACTGTTGATCATAAAATTATATTTCAAAGGCTCCAAGACTCAGTTGGTTTGGGGGTCAGGTTCTTTATTGGCTTTCATCTTATCTAAATACAGAAGTGTTTGTTTCAGTTTTACATTACAAAATTTAGTCAGCTCCTCAAGGTCAGGCATTGGTCCATTAATCCCCTTTTTTCCCCCGTCTGTCTTTTTATGTCATAAAAATAGATGTGTGGCAGTGGTAGAGAGTGGCCCAAATTCAAAACAACTGGCAGCTGGCAGCAACAAAAATGATAATAATAAAAAAAACAACAAGAGGCAAAACAGACTGATAGAACACACCATGAGAGAGGATGCAACATTTTTACACCATGACACCAAGACAAGTTCCTCATTTGTGTACAAATGTTAGTTGCAATGATGATGTTAACTGCTGGATGTCTTGAAACATTTTAGAACTGAATATTGACAAGACAGAAATATTTGTTGCATTCAAAATGCAACACAGATAATCCTTAATGGTATGTTTAAATTTGATATCACCGCAGAGTTTAAGTCACTTCATTGCCTCTCAGTACAATATAGAATTACTTTTAAAATCCTGTTAGTGACTGACTTGCACACTTTTTACAGTTTAGTCAGACGTCTCAGGTCATGAGGTGCAGATCTCCAGAATTAGGTTTCCAAAATCAGATTTAAGTGTGCTGAAGGTGCCTTAAGCCATTGTGGTCCTGTTCTTTTGGAACAAGCTGCCTGCAGGCATGAGCTCAGTTACAACTGTGCACATATTCAGAAACAGACTCAAAATGTTTTTTATTGAACCAGGCTTACACTTCATACGTGCTGTTGATTTGCTTTGGGGTTTTTTGTTTTGTTTTTCTGCTTCCATTGCATTAAGGCACTGTAAACCTACAGAGGTTTTATGTTTTTGTCTTCTATGTTGAGTACATTGAACTTACATGTAATGAAATGTGTTAAGTAAATAAAATAGGCATTGCCATTGCTAAATGGGCCTACTTGACACTGGCTAAGGAAACCCAAGGGTGAACCTGGGTTCCTATTAGCTTGAAGTAAATAGGAAGTCAGCAGTGGCTCATAAAAACCACTCATTACATCTCTGAAAACCAGCAGAAGAAAAACGACAGATATTAGCTTAAGCAGAAGTATAGATATTCTTCACTTAAGTAGAAAACTGAGATAATCTCAGCTTCTTTACTCAAGTAAAAGCATGAAAGTACAGTATAATAGTATAAAAGTGTAAGCATAAATAGGAAGTGGTTATTTCTACCAGCTAAATTAATGTCATGCCATATTAATTTTCAGTTCAATTCAATTAAATGTCATTTATATGGCCCCGAACAACAGCTGCCACAAGGCAATTTATATTGTTAGGTAAAAACCCTACACTAGTACAAAGAAAAGCTATATATGTGTGTGTGTGTGTGTGTGTGTGTATATATATATATATATATATATAGCTTTTCTTTATTTATTTGTAGCAGAGATAAACAGTTATTGTTCCCTATATTGTAGACAGGTGATTTTGCCTCCACACCTAAATACAAATAAATAGAAATGTTAACAGTTTAGTATAGTGCTATGAATGATGCATAAATTCACTATCTGGGACACTATACGTTCAGTTTGAATTGATGCCCAGGAGGGGCACAGTGGTGCAAAATGATTAATGTTTCCTTTCAAATGTGTTAATCTAACAATAATAAGACTGGATCATTACTGGTTCTATTCAGACATCATTAATTTGATTTTAGTGAGATTTGGTCAATCATAACCAACAGCTATTGTGTTATCAGTAATGTTTTGTCTCTCTTTGTTGATTAAGTTTGAATGGAAACAGACTCTGGATAAATCAGTAACTTTGTTCTATGAATGCTCAGTAATATAATGCAGTGAGTTGTTATGAAGTGCAGCGTGTAGAGAAAAAAATCAATGTTTTCCTTCTTATTAGTAGAAGTTTTTCTTAGTAGAGATTTTCTTGTGCTAATCATTTGCGATAAAATACTCTAACAGAGCTTAGATTTTCATCCTTACCTCTGTGGCAGTTGTAGAAAGAAACTGTGACTGGTCGTAGACCCATCCATGTGGACAAGGTGCAGACTGGTTTCCTTGGCTGATGTTAAAGGCTGGAAGGGGACTGTAAATCCTGCAAGAGCTAAAGGAGCCGTCGTCCTGGCGGGGAATCCTAAGGGAAAGCACCTCAGAGTCCCAACTGTCCTTCTCATTTTCTTGTGTACTCTGAAGGGAACAGCGGTGAGATGGTATGACTGAGATGAAGTTGTGCAGGAGAAAGTGGAGTGGAAGGATGGCACGGGGAAGACACAAGATAAGCAGGACCAGGAACTGGAACTTGGAGAACCCACCAACATTATCCAAGATCTCCTCAAACCTCATGATGGTGAGACAGAAGGGCTGAGGGTTTGTGTCTCCAGAGTTCTCAAATCAATGTGTTATTCTTTGCTTTCCATCTAATGCCGTGTCTCTCTCTCGTGTGGTGATGAAGCACAGAGAGAGCTTTTTTAAGAGTGTGTGTGTGTGTGTGTGTGTGTGTGTGTGTGTGTGTGTGTGTGTGTGTGTGTGTGTGTGTGTGTGTGTGTGTGTGTGACATGCAGAGAACGATCTGAACTGGCATCAAG
>NW_005187590.1:421114-421679 GCF_000239375.1 Pundamilia nyererei
TTTTAATTCCATTTAATAGTTTTATCACTGAGTGTGACGGTTCCACATTTTACGTAAACAAGTCAAGTAAGGCATTTGTTTGATCACTTAGATATAAAAAGCTTGATTTATATAAATATATTATGTTTATAGTTATAAAATGATTCATTTTTGTTGGTTGTATCTGAATCAAGTAAAATTCAGATCAGATCGATGTGTGTTCACCCAATGAGAAGTGATTACTTTCAGCACTGTGATTCTTTCATTACTAACTAACTCCACACCCTGGAAAAAATTAAATTCAAAGCACGCAGGAAAGTTGGATAGCTGGTAAACTAACACATCTTCTGAGCTACCAGTTGTGGAACTACTTTTTTACATCCTTAATAGCAAGGGTAAGTATTGTAGGTCTCAGAAGGCAGTGAGTCCTATAATTTCAGTCTTAACATTTCTGCCACACTGAGACAATCTTTACACATACCTACACAATGAAAAAACTACTAGAAAATATTGGAACATGTCTGGTTAGTTGCAGATATATGCATGTTTTGTTGAAAACTGTAGTAGGCAGAACGTGCATGGTTAA
>NW_005187590.1:422140-427950 GCF_000239375.1 Pundamilia nyererei
GAAGTGGACTTTAAGGCACTGTACAGACTGGCAGCTGTGAATACACCCATATTAATCTATGTTTTATGTTCTAATCTATGTTCATTTTGGTATCTTAATGTTTCTGTCAATGGGAACTGACTTCACACTTAAGACTCTGTCTGAAGTGGACTCTAGAGGAACTGCTATTTTTGTCACTTTGTGTTGGTTTAAACATGTCAGATATACTCATTTATTCATTTTTTTTTGTACCTCTTAAAGTACGATCTTCAAAGTCTTTATGTAATCATCAGAAACACTGTTAAATTATCTATGATGAAACATGAAAAGATAAAATATTCACATTTTGCTTTCACTTTATAAAAAGTATGACATGGATAGATGCATTGTTGTCAGAGGCAATAAGATTACAAGGAAAACAATGATGTCTGTCAGGTGACGAAAAGACAGTCATGGGAGATTTCAAAGTACAATAAACTAATTTGTTGGTCAAAACCCAGGAGACACATAAGTAGAGTGAATGAAAGACATGCCTAAAAAATATCACCTGACTTTGAAAATTAACTTTCCTAAAGGCCAACTCCTACTCTTTATTGTATCCTTCATTTATTGATGAAGGAAGTTTTTTAGTCACGAGTCTGAATACCACATGACTGAAAGTGTGAAAGTGGGGAGAACAGATGAGATTTTAAAAAAAAAGAGAGAAGAAAAAAATAGGAAAAAGACCAGCTGACCTCATCATTTTGACAGTGAAGACTACTGTTTACCTTCCATTTCTCACAGAAAGTCAAGCACTAGTCCTGAGCATGACCTTTACTCATTTATTTGCCAAAATGGAACCTATCTTTGAATGGAACCTAACAGTATCTTTGGGTATGTTTCTGTTTTGATGTTTAGATATGAAAACAGTATGTCACACCCAACTTCCAGCTTTATGGTCCAGAATAAATAACTGATGCATTGTGTTTATTTATTTGCAGGATATAATGGTGCTGTTCAGTTAAACTCTCCTAGTCTCAGCTAAGCATAGAACTGACAAATCAGGCCTAACAAAATTAAAAGTCAAAATAAGACTCTTTGTACAACTCTTTATAAAAAAAAAAATATTGGACCGTCATTTATTTTTCAACAGGATATATGTTGACTGTATAAGGGCTACTTGACCAAGACGGAGAGTGATGGAAGTGCTGTGCCAATTCTAGCACAGCAATTAGTCACCTGACCTAAACCCAATCAAGATGGTTTGGGACAAAATGGACCGCAGAGTAAAGGCAAAAGCATCAACAAGTGTTCAGGAGCTCCTTCAAGACTGTTGGAAAACCCACTTCAGGTGACTACCTCATGAAGCTCATCAAAAGAAGACCAAGGAATCTAAAATATAAGACATGTTTTGAGTTATTTCACACATTTTTCTTTACTACACGATTCCATATGTGTTTATTCATAGTTTTGATGCCTTTAGTGAAAATGAAGGCTGCTAGCCAGCCTTTAGTGATGAAAGTAAAGAAAAACCATTAAATGAGAAGGCGTGTCCTAACTTTTGACTTGTAGTGTATTTTCCGCACATTATTTAATTATGGCAGAATGCAAAAGCATATACACTGTTGTTGCTATCATCTCTGACTTGCTGTTTTGTATCACGTCTAAAATACATTCTTTTCTGACAGGACCAACCAACAATCAATTTGCATTTAAATTTAGATTTTCATTTTTGAATGAAAAACCATCGCAGTGCCATGCTTTCATGTTCAGAAACATTACTCAGCAATAAACATAAAATGAAAGCATCACTTTTTTCTGATGTATCTTGCCTTTTCAGTGTGCACAACCGCTGTTGTTATATTTATAGACACCGTGATCAATGCAAAGCATGCATAGGTATGTGTAGAAAGCTGTAAGTGAATGAACTTCCATTAGCACTGCACCCCCTGGTGGATACACAAGACATTACCACTGGTTTTCATAAATGCTGCTTGGCACCAGTAGCGGTTTTAGATACGGGCGACACGGGCAGTTACCCGGGGCGGCATCACGGGCATCGGCAAAAAAAATAAAAATGCTAGTACTCATGCTGCCTCGACGTCAGCCAGCGCATATTGGGAATGGCATAGGCACCGATCGGTTTTCTATCGCCCATTTGCTGGGAGTAAGGGCGCCTGCTGCTTGCGGCGCAGAGAGAAGAGGGCGGGGTGGCGGGGGATTTTCTGGTGCCTCAAGGTACTGGAGCAGCATCTAATAACCAACTCGCAAAATAAAACAAAATAAAAACAAACCAACAAACACGAAAACACCAGACATCATGATGCAGACTGAATTTGCACCGATGTTTTTTCGAAATTCGAAAGAGTTTTGAGCGTGCACGGGCAGAAATGTTGAGAGCACGAGCAACACATTGTGAGCAAGCGCAAATGCAAAAACTGAGCGAGAGGGGCTGCTATTGTGTTCGTGTGTGTGTGTGTGTGTGTGTGTGGAATATAGTAAACACTGAAATACATATTTGGACGCAGCAATGAATTTTGTTCGCTCAAATTGAGCTTTTCTTCGCTTAAAATAAATGTCTCCTCAAAATGCAACACTTGCACCTGCAATTTTTTTTTACATGCGCTCATATTAGTGGCACAAAAATAACGCCATACCAAACCCCTATGGCATTTTGTGTGGGTGGTGATCTTGCATTGTAATTTTGTACTCTTGTACTCCCCCAGCATCATTTCTATATTATAGATTCAAAATGCACATTTTTGAGTAAATCAGTTGTTTTGTTTCATTTTTATTCCACATGACAGATGTTTGTAAGTTTTTAGAAGACTTTGTTTTTAATGGTTCAACTTTTGTCAGGGTCCCTTGGTGCTTGCTGTGCGACTTGCCATTTCCTGTGTGTTTTTGTGTTCTCTGTCTACTCTCTCCAATTTCACAGTTTTTTCACACACCTGCTCATGATGACCTCATGACCTGCTTTATAAGGAAGCAGTAGGCAGTCAGTCTTCACTGCATCGTTGCATGAAAACAGTTAGTGAATCATGGTGCCAACTTTTGTTGTGTTTTAGTACTTATTGTGAAGAGTATTTTTGACCTGCCTGTCCCTGTGCTCAGGTTTATTTGGAGATTACTTCACAGTGGTGCAGCAGACTCGAATGAGGATTTTGGGAGAGAACTGGTTGTTTGTTTTGACTTTGTTGAAGTCTTGGGGAGACTGGACCTTCACAACTGCAATGACCTTTCTAAAATATGTTTCATTCACTGTACATAAATGCACTGTGGTTTGGAACCCTACATTTGAGTCCTTCTTTGACTTAAGTCAATGTCACAGTTTTTGTCTACTTTTCAGATAAAACCTTTTATCTTAGAACTTATTTTTAGTTGATTTTAGACTATTTAAATAACACACCATATCCTGGGTCATGAGTTTGTTACAAGATCTGATGTATGTTACATTTTCTACATAGCTATTAAGCACCTACTTGAAACATTTATTTTTGGTGAAGATACAAAGTCAAGGTAGGACACTGTGGTAGTGGAGTTTGCTTGTTAATTTTTAAGCAAATGCATTTACTAATGCATTACTATCATGATTAGGCACAAAACTCACATGTGAAGATGTTTGGAGATGCTGAGACAAAACTGTGTGGAAGAATATGATTAATGATGAGATCAATATTTAGAACTTAGAACTTCATTTAATGTCATTGTACAGTTGCCTGCACAGCAAAATTAGCTAGCAAGACCGCATAGGTGCAAGAAAGTGATAAGTTTAAAAACAACAATATTAAAAAAACACACTATATACACAATGTATAAGTTAAAAGAAACATTGTAGGGGTGGATACAAGGGCATTATAATATAATAAGTAAGGGTGGAAGGGCCTTCGTCACTAAGGCTAGTGGAACTATTGGGTAGGTTGATAATTGCACACCTGCCAGGATATTGCACAAGACACTCACTCACACATACGCACGTACACACTCAGATTACCTAGGATCAAAGTAGCGTCAGTGTTCTTGTGCACTGAGAGTTCTGACAGCCGACGGGTAGAAGGTGTTCTTTGGTCTTCCATGAGTGTGACAAGTATGAAACTTGTCATTAGTGATGAACAGTATTAACGTTCACTACTACATAAAAGGCTTTTTTTTTTCAATAAAATACCAAAAGATTAGATCTTATGAGCTCTGAATCATTGCTGTCAAGCTGTATTGCTAATAATGGCATGTGTATAACTTGCTTGTGTCGCTGCACTGATAGGAGCAGAAGGCATTGTATGTTTGGTGTTATCTAGTCTGTTATCAAGGTAGTACTGAAGGTAAAATCACATCTCTGAAGCATCATAAGGTTTGTTTTTTATGTGTTGTGTAATCAGTGAAATATTTTCAAGTTAAACATAAAAACTCAAACTGTGAGTATGATTTTGACATCAGTGTAACATTTTCAGAAGTCAGTGATCATATTTCCTTTGTAAATCTGGTGCATCGCTTCATATGCTGAGGTACAGGTGTGTTGTTACTATGGTAACCTGACCTACATGTAAAGGAAACAGAGAGAGATTTGTGTGATAGTTTTTTTTTTAACAACTCTTATTAAAAACACACTTTAATGTGAATATGTTTTTGACTTTTATAATCGTGCTTCCAAAAGAGTGGGGACACTCCACAAAATTTAAAACAAAATTATCTAAGTCCTACATTAACTGAAAAAAATCTAATGGTACCATCAATCTTGTTGTATAAGGAGCAGAGTTCTCTGTAAGGAACTCAAAGTGTACGAATTAGCTACAGTGATGTGAAAAGTGTTCTAACTAATTACAGACCGATCTCCAAACTCCCTCTTATATCCAAAATTCTGGAAAAAGTGGTTCTAAAACAACTTCAGACCTTCCTTGATACTAACGGTATCAATGAAAAATCTCAGTCTGGCTTTAAACCTCACCATAGTACTGAGACAACGTTACTTAGGGTTTACTTGATGTGACTGCTGCCTTTGATACGGTCAACCACAACATTCCCATCTCAAAGACTGGAACATGTGGTTGGTCTTAAAGGCATAGTTTTATCTTGGTTCAAATCTTATCTCTCGGAGAGATCGTTTTCCGTAGCCATGGGGCAGCACTCCTCGGCCTCTGCCCCTATTACTGTGGTGTGCCTCAAGGTACTAGAAATTGTGCTCACATCACACCATTTTTAGCCAACTTACATTGGCTCCCTGTTGAATATCGTATCAATTTCAAACTTCTCTTGCTTACCTTTAAAATTCTAAACAATTTGGCTCCCAGCTATCCATGCGAACTCCTCCATTTGTATATCCCTAATAGAGAACTTAGATCTTCCAATCAAATGCTCCTGACGCAACCGAGGTCTCGTCTGAAGTCCAGAGGTGATCGGGCCTTTGCTATCGTAGCACCCAGACTCAGGAATAATCTCCCTCCTTATATTCCCTTCTCCGAGTCCATCCAGTCTTTTAAATTGCATCTTAAAACTTATTTAGTCTGACTTTTGATTCAAACTATTTTGTTATTTTGTGGCTAGTTATGTTGTTTACCCATATTGTTTCCTGCCCTCCTTTTAACTGTTTTTTATTCGAACTGTCTTTTGCTATTGCTCTGACCGACTGTGAAGCACTTTGGTCAACTTTGTTGTATTATTATGTGCTATAGAAATAAATTATGATTTGATTTGAAGTGTTTGCCACCTTTTAGGGCTGCCACAAATGATTATTTTGATAGTCGACTAGTCACCGATTATTTTTGCGATTAGTCGACTAATCAGATCATGCATCCAGCTTATTGCACCAGCATGCATCTGCTCTTATATAACTATCATTAGCTTACAGCTTGAAGTGT
>NW_005187590.1:428583-435935 GCF_000239375.1 Pundamilia nyererei
TGGCATCTTTGTACATGAAGTGCTGCCATCTTCTGTTTAAGTCTCTTATTGCACTCTTCAATCCTGCTACTTATTCCTGCGTCTTTTGGGATCTTACAAACCTTCAAACGATGCGTCGACTATTAAATTAGTTGTTGACGATTTTGATAGTCGACGTAATCGTGACTAGTCGACTAATCATGGCAGCCCTAACACCTTCCTGATTTCCTTTTTTAGTATGTTTGTCACATTTAAATGTTTCAGATCATCAAACAAATTTACATTTTAGACAAAAATAAGTAAACACAAAATGCAAAATGTTTCTAAATAAAGGTCTTTATTGAGGGTGGGGCAAGGGTCTTCTGATGAGACAAAAGGTGAAGTTTTTGGAAGATGTGTGTCCCATTGCATCTGCTTAGACAGATTGGAATCAGAGGACAGGCGCAATGGCAGGCTATAAGAGAATTCGCTAACATTGCTGAGAAGACCACAAGACTGGCTGTGGTTAAAGAGGGCTGACATCACTTGGCCTGCTAAGGCAGTCAGCTAACCGTGACACACATGCCAAGGATTGATCAACCCACGGTGGGTCTACCTCAGCAGAGGGTTCCAAAAGGGTAGAAAACCTAACACTAGAAATTTTATGATGATAAACCCAAACCCCAGTTGACTGGTACAGCTGTTTCAGGGCATTCTGGGCGCTGTGCAGTTAACCTTATGGCAGTGAAAACTAACGGAGGAATAAAAAAAATGTTCTGCTCTTCTTTCCTCTCTTTTTCTCTTCTCTGGGATACAGTGGGGAGGTAGAGCATACAACCCGATCCGGCAGGAAGGTGTGGGATGCCAGATCGGCTCTCAGCTCTCTTATCTTGTGTCTTTTGTCTTACTTCTCTCTTTATCGCCTTTTCTATCCCTTTAAAGAAGTGAGGCTCCTTAAATATCAAAGAGGTAAGTATTACTTCTCATTTTGCAGTGAATTGATGGAAGAAAATAAATTGTGGAAATTAAACAGAATATAGTGGAAGAGAAATAACAATTTAACATAAACCAGTGACACACTCCGGGGCCTGATCAGCCCTGGTAGGGCCTCCTGGATCAGAGTGTCTAGTGATAATGATCGAAACACCCAATGAATCCAAAGTCCGCTACTGATGATGTGTCCCAAAATTTCAATACTATAATCTAGATCAGATCTCTAATCCCTATGCCTAACCAAGGAAGGTAAAAAGAAACCAAAAGAACAGTTTGTGGCAAAAGACAGAAACACCCTGTGAGGTTGAGGCACACGATGTGTCCCTCTGGTAAAGTTAAAGTTAGGAGAGAGTATGACCATGCAGCGTTTCAAGCTTGGAAGTACAGACAGTCCTTTGAGTTTGAGTGACAAAAACGTGTACACTCTGAGTGGGAAGAAAACTTCTTTCTTAGAACAGTGTTTTCCTCGTCGCACGCCACGTAATAAATACTCACAAAAAATGGCAGCCCTTACAACTTGTATCTAAAAATTTATAGTTTCATGCATCGGTCAAAACACTCGACTCCAGGTACACGATAGCTCAAAAAAATTCACACAACTCGAGTTGCCCAAGATTCACAGAATTTAGAGAAAAAACACTATTTTGTGATATATATGGTTATCGGGATGAGAAACATCTTATATGAGATGGTTATGAGATTTTGGTCATATCGCAGAACCGTAGTCCCACTCCTGCTGAACAGGTGAAAATAGACGTAAGAGTTACAGAACTTAGTGCCGCTGAATGTTTGATTTTATTTCTTTATTTCTTTATTTCTGTTGTCAAATTTGCAATAAAGAAATTAGAGCTCTTTTCTTTCCGATTCAGAGATGGTCTTTCCCTTTTCACGTAAATGTCCTCCTTGACTCTGCGCTCAAACCAGCGTTCCTTCCTGTCCAGGATGTGTCCTCATCATTGAAAGTCCTGGCCTGACGAGGTAGGTCTTCTGTGTTGTGCTATCTGCTTCTTCCGAGGTTGTTTGGTTTCCCCGATGTATAAATCCTGGCAATCCTCCTGGCACTTAACAGCGTACACTATGTTACTCCATTTGTGTCGGGGGACCCGATCCTTGGGGTGGACCAATTTTTGGCACAGCGTGTTTTGGGGTTTAAAAGCCACAGAGACCTGGTGTTTAGATAAAATGCGTCTCAGCTGTTCCGATACTCCTGACACGTACAGGATCACTATAGGTTTTCACATAGGCAGCAGTTGTCCTTCTCTCCTGGATCGGCGGAGCTTTCTTTAGGAGCCTTCCCAGCTTTGACAAAAGTCCAGCTGGGATAACCACATTTACTCAGGGCCTTCTTGATGTGATGTTCTTCTGCCTCCCTGTCCGCTGTGTCAGTGGAGATGGTGTTTGCTCTGTGTTGTAGCATCCTGATGACACCCAGTTTATGCTCCAGTGGATGATGAGAGTCAAACCTTAAATACTGATCCGTATGTGTAGGTTTACGGTACACATCAGCTTTTAGATGTCCCCCATTACTGATGGAAATCTCATAGTCTAAGAAGGCTAACCTGCCACTGTTCATATCCTCCCTGGTGAATTTGATGTGTCGGTCCACCGAGTTAATGTGATCCGTGAATTGTGGTATGTCCTGAGATTTGATTTTCACCCAGGAGTCATCCACATACCTGAACCAATGGCTTGGTGGTGTTCCAGGGTAGGATAGCAAACCCTTCTTTTCCACTTCTTCCATGTACAAGTTGGCCACAATGGGTGAAACTGGGGAACCCATGGCACACCCATGTTTCTGCCTGTAGTACTGACCCTTGTATGTGAAGTAGGTTGATGCTGAAGGTGGTCCTGTTGCTGAGGTCGGGGTCATCGTGTAATCTCTTACGAACTATCTCCAACGCTTCCGTGACTGGGATGCAAGTGAAGAGAGACGTAACATTGTACGAGACCATAGTTTCATCTGCCTCCATAATGACATCTCTCACCTTCTCAACAAAATCCAGGGCGCTCTAGTTGTGGTGTTCAGAGCTGCCTACCAGCGGGTTGAGGATCAAAACCACAATCTTGGAGATGTTATAGGTGATCATACAGACAATCGGTCTTAAAGGTGCACCCTCTTTGTGTATCTTGTAATACTAACTCTTCTGTATTTTTCATTTTTGTTGTTGTTGTTGTTTTTTGTGACACGATATTGTCCGAGTGGCAGCACTTATGGTTTAGGAGAATACTGCAACAGCGGATATAAATGGCTGCATCTGTGTGACAATAATGGTGCAGCCGTGAGCGAAGAGACCAGTGTGGAGGGTATATTTGCACCTTACCATTACTAATGTTAAGAAACTTTGCAGATATGTCGCCAAAGGTTTTATTGTTCTTAATTGTAGAGCTAAATTTGCATTGCTAAATAAATAAGCGAGATTAACCACAGTACTTTTAAAACAGCCTTCGTAGCCTCGCTGTGATGTAATCACCCTTTAAACACGGCCTGCAAAGGAAGTGGGCCTAAATTGGGACACAGCTAGCAAGTGTAGCGGTACAGGCCAGGTTTGTTTTTTTCAACAATATATATTACTTATTTTATTTGGCTGCGGGCTTTTCTCTATTGATATTGGCTATTTGGATCAATGGATTTTTGCAAAGTTTATGATCTAATGCTGCATTCCATTTGAACTGGGAATGTGTGTGTTTGTGTCTGCCTGAGTACGCATGTGTGTGGTGGTGGTGGGAGTCAGGGCACTATATGCGACTATAAAATTGTTTAAATTACATATGAACAGTTAAATAAGCTTCCCCGTAATATCCCTCAGAGCTGTCTCCATCTTTTTTTTTTTAAATATGTGAAAGTAGTAGTTTTATACTTTTCTTTTATATCATGGTGTGGGTGGCTGTAGCTCAGGTGGCAGAGCAGGTCAGCCACTAATCAGAAGGTTGGTGGTTCGATCCCAGGCTGCCTCCTGGCTGCATGCCAAATATCCTTGGGCAAGATACTAACCCCATGTTTGCCTACTGGTGGTGGTCAGAGGGCCCGGTGGCGCCAGTGTCCGGCAGCCTCGCCTCTGTCAGTGTGCCCCAGGGCAGCTGTGGCTACAATGTGCTTACCATCGCCAGTGTGTGAATGGGTGAATGACTGAATGTAGTGTGAAGCGCTTTGGGGTCCTTAGGGACTAGAAAAGCGCTATACAAATGCAGGCCATTTACCATCATGCATATGTGCAACATCCGTGTTTACACATGCAGATTAATAGGTTTTTCAGAAATTTACTACAGAAAATATAACAAATGTAAAATCTTAAATTATTCCATGTATCTATTTATTGAATAAATAAACGACATTCAGCACTTTAGGTATGCCTATGTGATCAACATAGTGGGCCTTGTATAAGAACTGCCACACCAGCAGCTAAGAGTGATGGGGATTTGGTGTTGTGCCGAAAAGTGGTTTATCATATTTGCCAAAATGTTGATTGTCGGTATTTAAACGGTTGTAAATACAACAATGTAGATGCATAAAAATCCTTGCAAAACAGTTCATTTAAATTTTTTTAATATGTAGTCCCTTTGTAAATCCTGTTGACTGCAGACTGTTTATCAACATAAGCAAAGATATTTGGCATAAAAAAAACACAAACACATAGAACCGCCAGAAATCACTTTTTGGCAGACGATCACAAAAGAAGCTGCAACTGGCTGCATTTATGTGATATTGGAGACAGAAAGGTTGAGTACATAATTGGTAAAAAAAAAGAAAAAAAAGAAGAATAAATATATCAGAGCAGCGTAGGCAGAGGGTGCGCATTCGCTGTCTGCTCTACTCCAGGGTCTTGTCCGTCTGCCTGCTCTGTTGTCAGATGGAGGTAGTGTGCAAAGTATGTACAAAACGGGTCTGTGGGCCACTCGTGCTCATCTTCTTGTTGGTTTGTGAGCCAGCCAAAAGAGAGCGAAGTTAACATACCATCAGCTGAGGTGAAACCATATTAAAAATATCCAACTACAGTCTCTGGTTTTCAAGTATCATTATTATTATTATTATTATTATTATCATCATCATTGTTTAAAGTTTTTATTGCGGTTATCCTGTTCTTGTGAACTACCCTATGATACAGCCACTTGTCTGACCAATCAACTTGGCAATTGCTTATGCTTAATAATTTCCCCTCAACTATAAATCAGTGACTTTTCAGTTGTGGCCACATAGATTGTACCACTGTGAGAGGGGTGCTACAGAATAGTCTAAATGATAGCAGCTTTAATTTGTTCAACTATAAATCAATGATTTTTCAACCTGATGTGGTGATCTGGCCAACTATAAATAGATCAACAAGCAATAATAACGGGATTACTATAAATCAGTATTATTCCAATGTTATTACTATCGCACTGTAGGCTTTTTTAACGTTTATTTAAGATTTCTTTAGCATTAACATTTTAATCTTGATCATAATGAAGTTTTAGACCTTGAGAAAAATTAACATCTATTTATTTAACATGTTATCTGGTGTACGTCATCCGCGTCCAGCAACACGCAGGATCTTGGGGGACTGCACAGGAGGCACGTGTGAAAACCGCTCTCCCCCATCTGTGCAACCGAAAAGACGGACACATATAAACCCGCTTAATCTGCGTTTAAGGCAGGCAAGCCAAAAGAGACGAATCTTAGAAAAGACCCAGACTTCCCATCACTACCTCTTGGGTATGTGAAGGTGAGTCTACAAAAATGGTAAGTCTAATTTGTTTCAATAAAAAAACAAAAAAACAAACAAACCCCCCGCCCCAAAAAACAGAACAACAAGAACAACAAAAAGCCACCCAGTGTTGTAAGAAAATAAGTGTGCCTGCAAGACAACACAAACCATGACACGCAATGAGCAATGTAAGACGTCTTCCTGTTTTGGCGATCTTTGGAGCTGACCTGAGAGACAGCGAGAGACAGCGAGAGTAGCAGGTGCAACGTCTCTTCTTCCTTTTTACCGAAAATTTGTGACTTTCTCCTCTCTTTTATGATGGAAGAGAGCGAAGACAGAAAAGAAGGATATTACCAGGTCGCCAAGCGGCTCCGGACGGAACAAGAGACCGGTGTAAAAGAGCTAGAGGACGGGAAGGAGGAGGAGGATTCTGCCGCTGAGGAGGCAGCGGGGAACGGGTGCACTGAGAACCGCAGGAGCGGAGGGAAGGTGAGGCACACAATATTAATCCTTCTGTATCTAAATAAAATGTAAATATTTAACATTTTTTCATACGATTTACAAACAACTGGAAGGGTCTGAAAAATTATGTTAATGATTAAAATAGACAGCAAGAGAAATGAAAGAGTACAAAGTCAGAGTGGAATATAAATGAGTTTCTACATTTATTATTATCAGTCATTATTTACATAAACGGCGTAACTTTGGAACAAGTGGCAGTAACCCGTTTTCATCGTCACGACGATCACTAACGTGCTTAAGAAAAATGTGTTGGAAGTTAACCAGTCCGGAGCTTCGTGTTAACTCAGTTTAATTCATTTGTGATTTTATAATTCAGAACAGTCCACTCTCTTTGTATTGTAAGGTTAAAAACCAACAATATTATAGAAAACCCGCAGATGTACGCTATGAGCATATGTGGAGAGTGAGAAGAACTTTTAACAGGATGAGCACACCAGCCATACCATGTCCCAGACTGGTGGTTAGAAACTATTTAAAGATGAATCATTTTTTGAATTAACTGAATTGAATAAGTGCAAGAAAATGAATGGATGAATGGATATGTTAAAACTTTTTGTTCGCATTCTTCCTTCCTTTGAGCTCCATGGAGATCTTTATATGTTAACTTGTAGACGTGCATCCAGTCAGCAAGTGTACTCTGCATCATAACATACATGATGAGTAGTGTCCGTATTCCTGATTTACTCATGGATCTTTGCTGTTTCAGCCTGGATATAGAATCTGCACTGTAGTGTACATATTCCACCACTCTAGTGGCCTCCCCAGGCTTTCCTAGCGTCTTTTTCAGCAGTCACTTGAGGGACTGCTTTATCTACCAGTAGCTGGTGTTTTGCCCGTCTGGTGTTTCTGTCAGTTCCTTTCTGGGCCCTGCTCATATATTAAGCTATGTTGTTTTTAAGAAGACCATATCGTTCTAAGAACTATTACTATTTTTTATTACACACATTTGTTTAGCAGTTTATCAAACTTAGTCTGGACAGATCATTATTTTCCTCAAGCAAAATACCGTTATTGAGTTCTACCTCAAAGCTGTGGCTTCATACCGTAAAAAAACACATTAATTGAGTACTTATATTCAGATGATATAAGCAGCATATAGTCACCAGGGCTCGCAAAATCGCTAACCCGACGTCCCAGGGCTAGCGATTTTTCCAGTCGGGCTACCAAAATCTATCTCTACCCTGCCCGTCGGGCTAT
>NW_005187590.1:436895-447092 GCF_000239375.1 Pundamilia nyererei
AATACGAGGTTAGTCATTCATATATGGGCTGGGCTGTAGTTACATCCTAAGGTTTTAAAAACTGAGCTTAAATAAATGATTAGCGGTAATAAAAGCCGAGGGAGGTAAACAGTGATCACTGACTGTTTTAGGAGCTTTTTGAGATTAAATAGAAGAAAATACAAAACATTAAACATGTTAACAAACACAAAAGCCATATTAAACGCAGACTAGGATTTGTCACGTCATCGCTTAACGACCGGATAGAGAGTGACAGTACTGATTGGTGAGTGACGATAATTTCCTCTGACATCGTCTTATCAATCGTTAGCTTACTATGCAAACATGACAAGTGAAATCTCCCGCAGCAAGCTTAAACATGTGAGAGGTTGATCGTGCAGAGAATCGCTGAGCGTTATGTGAGTGTGTGTGTAAAAGCAGCAGGATATATATTTTAGTTCTGCTGAGCCACTTCTTCACCCTGCAAAAAAGCAAATGGCATAGATCTTCTTCACCCTGGTGAATAAGTGACAAGAAAAGAAAAGCCTACCACAAAACGGAAAAGTTATGTGGTAGGCTTATCTGGTGCGCGTCTTTTATTTTGACAGCGAATGCGCACATGTGGACCACTTATGTGCACCCGTGTAAATAACATAATGTTCTGCCTGGTGTGTTGTTGGTTCTCCCTCGATTTCTGAGTCGACAAGCGCCTTTGTTACTGGGACCAGTAATTTTAAGAAAGGCCCATATTAGAACCCATGAAAAATGCAAGAAATGCCTTATTGCTCAGTCTGCAATATCTTTCCCAGAACAAACACCAATTGCAAATAACATACTAAAAATAAATCTGAAAAATCTGTTTAGAACAGCGTACTATGTTGCAAAGAGTGAACTACCACTGGCAAAATTTAGCAGTCTTTGCAAACTTCAAAAAGCAAATGGCCTAGATCTTGGTTCCACTTGCCTCTTACCCGTGACTTCAGTGGAAATTTCAAATTCAGGATCTGACACAGACTGATTCATGTCCTACACAGTTCTTACAAGTTCATAGAAATTTCTGTTCAATTAGAACTAAGTATTTGAGTTGATGATTGTAATTTTTATTCAATGTTGTAATTTGTGTATGGGCAGAAATCTGTACCATCAGAAACTGAATATGAATAAGTTAAATTTGAATTGCTCAGATAGAATCTGAATTGTAACTTGAATAAATGCTTTTAAAAACTGAATATGAATTATCCTAATTTGAAATTGAATTTATTGGTCTGAAAATGATCATCACTAAATTGAAATTGAATTTTAAATTTTGAAAATGAATTAATTTGCTTTGAAACCGTATTTTATCCTTTAAAAATTTAGCTCTCGAATAATTTCAGATTCACTTCTCACCATTCAGTTTCAGTTCCAAAATTCAGCTTTTTGGGACTTACATCCGGTTCCGGTTCAAGAGTAATGAGCGCAGATTAATAGAACTACGTTTTACTAGCGGACCGAAAGTGTTACTGACAGGAATCTACAGCGTCTTGAGCTGAATTAAGACTTCAGAAGTCATTCGTCATGTCGAATGACCAGTGGATAAACTCTCAGGTTGGTAATAAATGTATCACAGGTATAAGAACAAGCGTCATGTTAACAAATGATAGCCGTACGGTAACTTTTATGCTTATTGTAGCTGCTAGCTAGTTTGCCCTGGATTCAGCTTTGACAAACAAATATGATCGACTGTTTCTAGTAGGATTCCAAAGTTGTCATCTTGTACCCTCAAATTAGGATAATTCATATTCAGTTTTTAAAAACATTTATTCAAGTTACAATTCAGAATCAATCTGAGCAATTCAAATTCAAATTTAACTTATTCATATTCAGTTTCTGATGGTACAGATTTCTGCCCATATTTGTGTTTCAACAATTTTTTGATTAATGTTTTGTTTCCGTTACAATATTATACTTTAATGTATAATATTGTAAAGGAAACCAAGCAGGAAACAAAACATCAATCAAAAAATTGCTCTTTTTTTTGGGCTACTTAAATTTATTTTGGGCTACCAAAAACTGAAGAGTCCCTGCCCGAAGGTCTACCAGGGATTTTGAAATTTTGCGAGCCCTGGTCACCATAAATGAATGCAATAGACTTCTGTGCCTGTTATGGCCCTCGTTCCTTTCATCAAACATCCAGAACATGTTTTAACTCTTCAGTACATTCGGCAAAATTTGCTTTTGCATGTTTTTGTATTTTGAGTTTGCTACTGGAAGCTTCCTTCCACTTTATAAAAAGACAAGCAAGGTAGCGAGGGCATATAAAGACAATTTTGACTTTTCCTAATAGGTTTACAGGTAAAGGATGAAGTCATAGACCTCTTCCTGATGACAAACACAATTTTGGTCCACATTTCAACTACTACCAACTTTATTTTTGTTTTGTTTTTTTTAATTAGTCTGCTCTCTGATGGCTTCTGACTTCTCTGTGGTGTGTATCTTACAGCCAAAATCTCCTCTGATGATCTGTAGGCAAGGATTGAAAGGCAGCTCATTTGCCTGCTGTGTTGCACTGGTTGTAGTGTGTTTTTGCGGTGACTGTGTATTAAGGTGCACATCTCTCCAGACATCAGAGAACCTTTGAACTCTAGTGTCTATTGTATATTGATAAGTATTTATTATATATATTATTAATTATAATTTCCTGGTCTATATGCTTTTCCAAGTCCAGAACATTATAGTCTGTGTACTGAAATGTTCTCAGTTTCAATTTATCATAAACAGTATTCCATTGAATTATATTGTTTTTGTTGCTGGATGCAGAAGAAGATCTTTTAGACTGTGCCATATGGGGTGTTGTGTGTCACGTCACATGTGTATTCATACCTCTAGTTTAAGATGAACATCAGTATTTGTCCAGCTCCTCAATGTTTCTGATGACCAACACTTTGGCTCTTTCCAGTGTTCCTTTGATTTTATGAATACTTTACAGCTTGTGGTCCATGTATTGTGAATTTTCCGTTTTTTCAAGGAACGTGCTTTCCTGTCAATGTCAGCATTTTGTTTTGTCAGATGTTAATTCGTGAAGACATTGGATACTTTTAGATTCTTTCCTTGTTTTATCAGTGCAAAAGACCTATTACATGAAGCACTCTGCACACTGTTCTTGATCTAATCTGAAGGTCACTTGAAGTTTGGAGGTCAGTAGCTATTGATTGCTGTATATGGCCTACCACTTTGTGGCTGAGTTGTTGTCATTTTTTATCATTTCCACTTTGTTACAACACCATTAACAGATGACTGTGGAATAGGTGTTTCATTTTATACACCTGTGCCCATGGAAGTGATTGGAACACCCGAATTAAATTATTTTGATGGCTGAATACCAAAATACTTTTGGAAATATAGTGTATTTCTCTGTCATCAAAAATAATTTTCTCATGCAGTAGCACAGATCCTTTCTTGAAACCCTTTCATATGTTTTGTCTATATGCTCAAATACACGTCTTAACTTCTTCTGACCGTCTCTATATTTCTCCATCAGCACAATCAAGGCAAACTTTGCATTTGTAGTGCTTTTTCTTGGCATAAGGGTATACTGCTTGTTGTTGTCACCTCTCCACTCATGATATGGCTCATCAGCTTTATCCCTCTGTAGTTGTAACCCTTGATTTTGAAAATTGGTACTGCCGCACATCTCTGTTCCTAAGATATCCCCTCACTCTCCAAGATTGTGTTAAACAGTCTAGTCAAAGATTCCACTGTCCTGTCTCCTAGAGATCTCTATTTCTCCACAGGTATATCGTAAGTACCAGCTGCCTGTCCACTCTCCATCTTCTTCATAGCTGCCCTCACTTCCTATTACTAACTATCCTATTACACCTGTACTCTTCTTGATTTACCAACTGTCCTTCTTTCGCATTCATTTTCTATGTTCATCAGCTCCTCAAACACACCCCTAGTCTTCTCAGCACATTATTGGCTTGTTAGCACACTTCCATTTTGTCCTTAATCATCCTAACTTGACGCACATCACCAACTCAAAATCTTTGACTAGTTATTCGGTGAGTACCTGAGTACCTCTTCTTGGCCGTTTCCCTCTGCGCTACAACTGTATGTACTTATGATTCATAGACTAGACTAGTATAGAATAGAATAGAGTAGAATAGAATAGAATAGAATAGAAATGAATAGAATAGATAATTGGGAAACTTTCTGGAGGAAACCTGGTCTTGTTAGAAGAGATGGCATCAATCCCACTTTGGATGGAGCAGCTCTCATTTCTAGAAATCTAGTCAAATTTATTAACCCCCCCTAAAATGTGGCTATCCAGAGTTGGGATCAGGAGGCAAAGTTGAAGTCTTCGTCGTCTCTCTGCAAATTCTGTCCTCCCGTTATCCCCCCAAACCACATCCCCTTAGAAAAAAAACAACTTAAACATAAAAAATTGCAAAGAAAGAAAAATAGAGTATCCTCAACAGCATCAAAGAGTAAAACAGTGGAATATGGATTATTAAACATTAGGTATCTCTCTTCCAAGTCTCTGTTAGTACATGAATGTGGGGGGCACGGTTGTGGCACAGCTGCAGGAGAAGCCAACACACCGGAGCTGCAATGGGCTCTTCGTGCTGCCCTGCATAAATAGTACTGGGTCCTGAGTGTGTGGTTGTTGTGGTGTATGTGGTTTGCAGCTGTTGAGCTGCAGCTGAGCTTGTGAACAGCAACCAGAAGAATAAAATGTGTGAAATGCTCAAAAGCCTGAACCTGCGGTCATCGGGTCTGTCGTGGTTATGCTACTGTGACTTAATAAGTGATCCACAAATTGATTTACTCTACCTTACAGAAACCTGGTTACAGCAGGATGATTACTTTAGTTTAAATGAATCAACACCCCCGAATAACTCTAACTACCAGCATCCTTGAAGCACAGGGCCTGATCCTTAGTCTTGTTTGCCCTAGCTGTAAAACTCAGAAACCAGTCTTGTTATCATCTATCGTCCACCTGGGCCTTACACAGAGTTTCTGTCTGATTTCTCAGACTTTTTATCTGATTTAGTTCTGAGCTCAGATAAAATAATTATTGTGGGTGATTTTAACATCCATGTAGATGCTAAAAATGACAGCCTCAACATGGCATTTAATCCGTTATTAGACTCAATTGGCTTCTCTCAAAATGTAAAAGAACCCACCCACCACTTTAATCACACTCTAGATCTTGTTTTAACATACGGCATAGAAACTGAACATTTAACCCTCTCCTGTCTGATCATTTCCTGATAACATTTACATTTACAATAATTGATTACACAGCAGTGGAGAGTAGACTTCATCACAGTAGATGTCTTTCTGAAAGTGCTGTAACTAAGTTTAAGAATATAATCCACACACTGTTATCATCTTCAATGCCCTGTACCAACACAGAGCAGAGCAGCTACCTGAACACTACTCCCACAGAGGTCGATTATCTTGTTAATAATTTTAGCTCTTCACTTTTTTTTCTCCAGTTGATCTTCCTAAGTTAACTTCAGTAATTACTTCTTCCAAACCACCAGTGTGTCTTTAGATTCTAATCTCTGTCTCTCTTCCACAGCATGTCTTTTGTCTTGTCTTCCTTCTCTCACTCCAACCGGTCATGGCAGATGGCCGCCCCTCCATGAGCCTGGTTCTGCTGGAGGTTTCCTCCTGTTTTTTCCTTTCCACTGTCTCCAAAGTGCTTGGTCATAGGGGGGTCATATGATTGTTGGTTTATCACTTTATGTATTATTGTAGGGACTACCTTACAATATAAAGCACCTTGAGGTGACTGTTGTTGTGATTTGGTGCTGTATAAATAAAATTGAATTGAATTTATCTGAATTGAATTGAATAGCTATTGAATATTGTCATTGATCATGTACTGTAACATTGTGGGTGCTCCACACCAACTGTGTTGAAAGACAGCAGGAATAAATAGGAAACAGGAGAAATACATACAATCAAGAGGTATACATACAAAATGAGAAATATATACAAAAATAAGAGAAAGGCACACATTGGAGAACAAGGTGCAACATGCTTGGAAGTAGTGCAAAGAGAAGACAATCTGAATAAAGTCAATTTGTGAGCGGGGTTATTCATAGCATGGCTCCGATTGGTGAGATGAGTGGCCAGGGGTAAGGTGGGATATGGGGGGATAGTTTTTGTTGACAATGGCCCAAGGGAAGAAGCTGTTTGTGAGATATGGTAACTGATTTGGTAGCTGTTTCCTACCACCCAGAGTCTAACTGAAGTATGTGCAACATTCTTCCTTCTTCAACTTTTGCTACTTAGTCCTTGGCTCTGTCTTCACTTATTTCTTCTTCTTAACACCATCAGGTGTACCCAACACCTCCTTATCATCTCATTTTCACCTACCTGTCCATTAAAGTCTCCAATCACCAGTCTCTCCCCCCTGAGGACACTCTCTACCACTCCATCCCACTCACTCCAGAATCTTTTCCTTTGGTTTGTTTCTTAATCCAGTTGTTTTGTGGAGAAGAATTACCATCACACTTTTAATTTCCAGCTTCAAACTCATCATCCTGTCCCACACTCTTTACCTCCACAATGGAATTCACATACTCTTTCTTCAAGATTATCCCTTCTCCATTTTTCTTTATATCTACACCATGGTAGAACAGCTTGAATTGACCTTTAGTTCTCTTGGCTTTGCTTTTATTCCACCTGGCCTGTGACACAATATATAGCGGTAGCTTGACCCTCATAACAACTCCAAGTGGGCTGATTTTTTTCTAAGTCATCCTCCTGGATAATTGAGCTAGGGGTTTGGTTGACAGATGTTTTGAATGAAATTTGCTAGACCTCATCACTGTGTGCCTGTTGTCGCCATATTTTGGAGCATTTTTTTATAGTTTATGGTTGTGGATTTTCTTTATAATACAGATGATCCAAGACGTTTATGCTTCAGTTTTAATGAAGGCAATTCTAGTGTTTTGTTATCCATTATTTTTCACTGATGGTTCAAGGTTCAAGATTCAAGGATGAGTTGATATTTGTGTTTCCATGTTGTACTAATACAGTTTATGTCACGGTCTGGCTGGCAGACCGTGGGGATGAGGAAAGTAGGACCCAAAACGCAGGACTCTGCGATGCCACAGTGCACTTTATTTACAGTGAATAGACAGGTAAGTCCAACAATTAACTCAGAGATGTAATTTGCCAATGGTGCTCATCCCTTGCTCCCAGTGCCTCCCGTGCTGTAGCTCCCTTAGTTTGTGTGCTCCCCAACTCGCTTCTTCACTCGACTTTCCTGGAGGAAGAAGGGAAAACCACAATTAGCCACACACGCTAGCCGACTATCAAGACCACACGCCTAGCACGGACTATACCGGTCAAGAGTAATAATCCCACGTCGACTGTCGCCGCGAGTCCAGGTTAAATACCTCTTCCTAGCCGGGAGGGATAATTACCACCAGCTGGTCAGGTAATCAGCTGCAACAGCAAAGAGGGACTCCCGATGACGACAGTCGCCCGGACACGCCTCTCCCACGACGCGCGCTTCCGTCAACAGCCCCGAGGACGGGGGGAGAGAGAGAGAGAAGCAGACACACGCACTCTACATACAAACGTGGACAAAACAGTAGACGACACAGACCCCAAATAATAGTCATAATAATAATAATAACAATAATAATAACCACTGCTCATGGACCCCTGAGTCCTCCAGAGCCGGGTCTGTGACAGTTTATGAATGTATCTTTCTAGGTAACTAGCATTAGCTGCAAAATTAGGATGCCTTTCTTTCATCCATATAAGATAAATTCTGGATCCAAAAACAACATGATAGACAAAACATTAATATTCAAAATGCCAGTTGAGTCCAAAACCAATGAGCAATGTAATAGTGCTACATCCATATAGCATTTTCAGCTGTTGTTAATTGCTTCCCCCTTTGTTCTACCGTCACCTCTGATCCGTTTCTGAATTATCCTTCCATGTGTATATTATAGTCCTTTTTCTTACTTTGTCAGATCCTACTTTTTTATTTATCTGGAGCAAAGTACTTAGTTTTCCTGTCTGGTGTAGCGTGACGGCTGTGCACCTAGGTATGCTATTTGGAGTACTCTAATAGAAACCACACTTCAGCAACATATTATCAAAGACTACAGAGAAGTATCCGCTGTAACAAAAGCGGTAAACGGGCACTCCTTATATAGACACTGCAAATGTTGCTTGCTTCCTATTTCAGCATTTTATAGATGAAGACTCTTACATTTCTTTCCCATGATTATGCATTAGTTAAAAATGTGGTAGTAATTATGGATTTTCACTCTTTGTCGCATGTTGCTGATTCAGCTGATATCTGTCTTGGCCAGGAGACTTTTGCAAACAAACTTTTAATCTCATATTTTTCTGGGTTAAAAAAGTTATTATGGAGATGTGACAAGTATTTGGAGCAAAGTTCAAACTTTAAACCACACTTCAGAGAGTTACAGCTTTATATATCTAGCAATTGAACACATATACAGGAAGTTTGATATTATTGTGCTGGTGACGATGTTCAAGTCATATCCTGAATGCTACCAGATCTAAAAGCAAGAGCATTTTTTTAACATATGATCTAATGTTGATTTTGAGAAAAAGAATCCACTTTAAACTCTTTTTTTGTGGTTAAAACGACACATCATTGGATAAAATGAAAACAATATATAATAAAATATTCAAAAATCTTTCCTGTGGTAAATCCAGGTTGTACTTGATTGTGTGATGGCAAATATAAATGATCTATCACCGTGACCTTTTTAGCTTTGTTAAACACTGACCAAGATAATATATTTTATATACTTTATCATATAAAGGAAGAATAAGAACAGGAAATGAGGAAATGAGGAAAATGAAGAGAGAAGAGGTGATGAAGAGGGACTCAAAGGTGGGGGAGGCTTAAGAGACGTCAAGCACAATGTCACATAGAACTGTAATGATGCAGCAGTCTGTTGCAGGAAAGCAACATGTCACTCACTGTTCAGCCTCAGACTCTCTCTCACACTCTCTCTCGTACACTAGATAAAGACACATGCACTCACCAAAAAAAACAAATGTATGGTTTCCACGGCATTAGGGAAGTCATCAGCTTTATGTTGTCACTATCTTAACTATAATGTCACCATGGTAACCACATTCCAGTGCTCTTTCCAGCACAAAGTAAAGCTTGTGAGTACATTGGTAACACCTCTCCTACTTCACCAACACCATCCATAATTCAACCACCTGCCTCTTGTTCAATGTTGCTAGAGCAACGGATTCCTTTGTAGGTGTAGTGGAGCATATACTCATCATTTTGAGACCACAGTCTTAAATATTTCTGACATCAACTGTTTTTGATGTCAGGGGCTGAAGGCTAATGAGCTGTGAGGATTTCACACATTGTGCCTACTTCCGTATCAGTGATGACAAACCTTTTCCTCAAGTAGATGATAAAGAGCTAATTAGAGACTTTTATATTGTTATCCTGGGTTTTGTTTGTTAGGCAAAATGGGCATAGCTTAAAAAGTTTTAAAAATGAATCAACAGATATCACAGAAGTTGATTCTATTCATCTGGACGTAGTATTTTCACTTTGTCCAGAAGTACAGAATCAACTTTCTGGGATGTGCTTACTTGGATGATTGAGCAAGCATCAAGATGTTCAACAAGTAAAACTGATCAGCAATCAAAGTTAACAGTAAAATCTACTGGTCTTTTTAGTGAAGCACTACAGTTTAAAGGTAAATGCTTTAACACTGAAAGTAGCTGAATTCTTGTCAGAAAGTTCTAATGCAGTATGAATTCAGCAAAATAAACCAATAGGTTAGTAATAAATTTGTCTGAAATTCCATTTTGAATAGTCTTCAGAAGATTAATCATGTCCTAATCATGTTGGAAATATGTGAATGATTTTATATAAATGATGTGTTATGTGGGCGACCAAGAGAGGTTGTTGCTGTAGCATGTCTGACATGAAAAGGACTTTATGTCAGCAGATCTGCATGTCCATCCATGCAAAGTGCTGCACTTCTAGACGTCATCCCCTCAGAGACTTAAAAACAGCTTGCGGCCAGTCAGACCTTGAGTGCATTTCCTGCACAGTAAACTTACCGCCTCAACCTGCAGTATAAAAAAGGTCAGGTTGCAAAAAGTGTGATGCTTGCTCAACCTCTTCCTGAGACAGAAAGCTGTACTGTGAGATTTTCCGACAGTAGGCATCAGGTTTTTTTTCTTTTTTTG
>NW_005187590.1:447112-452037 GCF_000239375.1 Pundamilia nyererei
GACAAATCTAGAATACCCTTCTGAAATAATCCGTTGAGGTGGAGCTTGTTTCGATTACATTGCTATCAGTATATGTATGTTTTGTGCTGTGTTAATCAAATTAAAACTATTTGGGAAATTTAAAGGGCAAATTTCTCTTTGACGGCCAAGCTAACAATATATATATTGTGTGAAACATGACAAGAATGCACTTCCAATTTCATATAAGCTAAACTGCAAAACATTTATTTTTCTTCTATTAGCAGTATGAGCAACAGGACCACTTACGAACTTTAGCAGTATCTTTGTTTTGTTTTCACTTATTGACCTTGAATCTTGTGATAATTTTAGATATCTTGATTCATATCACACTGCTGTGATATACAGAAGAAAATAATGCATTCATTTTGTCTTATCTTTTCTGGCTACATGCCACACTCCTGCAATGTGACAAACGTGATTTCTGCTGCTTCTTACTGCATCTTGGTTTGCTATGGACTAACGGCTGCACAGAGAAGATTAAATGATAAGTTTTAACATGGGGTGGGGGTAGGGGTATAGGAACGCTCTTTTTGTCTGTTTTTCTCGTGGTTTAAGACCACTATCTGGCTTCCTGTCCTGACTCCTTTGTTGTTTTTGGTTTTTTTATGCGCATGTGTATGTGTTTGTGTTCTGTTGTGGAAAAAAAACTGAGCACCAAAACTGTTTTATTAAAAGAAAGTTAAGTATTACATGGACAGTCTTTGCACAAGCGTTAACCAAAAACAAAAAAAACACAGATTGTGTGGACAATCTGTGTCTATTAAGCAGTCGGGAGTTTAAATCCTCATGTGTCATGTAAGCATCAGTCTGATAATGAGATGCATCATGGCATTAAACACAGCTTACAGTTAGTTGTTTTCCCATCAACGCACACTCATCCTACTCGATTTTTACCAGTGTTTGGGTTGCATGATGTCAAATCATTCACAATGACCACCTGATCAGAATTAGCCAGTGGTGTGTCCTGTAGATCTAGGCGAACGGATTTCAGATATAGCTACTATGCAATCATGTGGTTTACCATCTGCTTCTGTGGGGAGTAGTGTCAAATGTCAAGGTTAAAACACCTACTGTGTTAAACCCAGCATGGTGTAGCACAGTGCATCTTTTAAGTAGCTAATACCAGACTGTGCTACTGGAAATGTCAAGTTAGTTGTTTTTTGCAGAAGGATCAGAGATACAGAATGTGGTAGAGTGGCCCACAATGAATGGTTTGTCATTTTTTTAGGATTTGGAATGGATTGATTCCCAGTAATCCTTTTCAGAGACAGTGACTTACTGTTGGACGTGATCATATGTCTCAGATAGGTGACTGTGGCGGGGCTATGGGGAAGGTTGGCACACCTGAGTGGAATCAGCACATACCCACATAGCAAAATTGGTATGGCCCGGATCTTGCCCACACAATGTGCTTACACATGGCCCACATACCGCAAAGAATGACGGCCCTTTGGTGGCCCAGACCTGATTTGCCAGAGGTGGCCCACACATGGGCCAGCACAAGGCCAGTTGTATACACACTGGTGGTCCTGTGCTGGTCCATGTGTGGATTACCTCTGGCAAACCTGATCTGGGCCACCAAAGGGCCGTCATTCTTTGAGGTATGTGGGCCATCTGTAACTGGTGTGGAGCCACGGGCCAGTTGTAGACACACTGCAGGCCCTGTGCTGGCCAAGAACAGTTTCAGCTCTGGCCCCAGATGTCAGCCTAATGTGTACCTTAATCAAGGCATGTAATAACAACATGTGCCAGAACATGCAAAACAGTGCAAAAGTAACATGACAAAACTCTGTTCAGACAGTGAATGGACTGATTATAGTGCTTTTTGAGTTTCCCGGATTACTCAAAGTGCTCTATACAACATACCACATTCACCCAATCACACACTTTCTCTTAACTGAGTGCTTCCTAACTACATTGATACACATTCACACTCTTGACATGCAAACTGGAGGAACCAGGGATCAAACCACTAACCTTCTGATCAGTAGGTGACCTGCTCTACCGCCTCAGCTATTGCCACCCACTGGCAAAGATGACTAAACCGTTACTAGGTTTTGGATAAAGTGTACACTCACAAACCTGTCAAACCTGCATTTGAAACATTGGCTACCATAGCAGTATAGTATTGCAACATGGGATTTGGGTCTTCTAACTAAAATAAGAAAATAGGAACATAAATAGTGCCATCATTGCCAGACCTTGCAACTTCTGACACCAGTCAGTCAGAAGTGCCAGCTTGGTGCCAGATCTGGGCCAGACCTGTTTTCTATGGGCCTGGGCCACACATCCATGCTCTATTGTCAAGCTCATGTCAGTTTGTTTCTTGTTTTATTGTGACAGTCTTGCGTTCCATGTTCAGTGCATTTCAGTTTTGTTTCCTCACTCTCATTAGTTCATGTTCAGCTGTGTTCCCTCCTGTGGTTTGTTCCCTCATGTGTATTTATGTCTGCGTCTCCCTCTGTCCTGGGTCGCGATCTTCCTCATACCCAGCTGTGTTGGTTTAG
Organism: Pundamilia nyererei; assembly: GCF_000239375.1. Classification (NCBI taxonomy): domain Eukaryota; kingdom Metazoa; phylum Chordata; class Actinopteri; order Cichliformes; family Cichlidae; genus Pundamilia; species Pundamilia nyererei. The sequence goes on from NW_005187590.1 coordinate 449,641, forward strand.
TTTCCTGTATTCTCCAGTTCAGTTTTGTTGCCTCAACATTCCAGCAATAAAGCTCTGTTTTTGTGTTAAGTCCTGCCTGCCAAGTCTGCTTTTTGGGTCCAATTCTGCCTGCCTCACACACAGTCCATGACATTAACTGCTTCTAGTGATGCTTACATGGTCTTAACTCAGACTTACCAGTCACCACCAATGAGAGCGCCTTTCATTTCCCCCCATATCATATTTACTATTTGCCCATAAGTGCTACGCAATATCACACAATTCTGGCCAACTGGCATAGCTCCAACTGGGTATACAGAGAACTTTTTTTCAGCAGGTGAACAGTTCTTACAACACAATCATATGCTGTTAAATGCTTCCCAAACACCCCATTACAGTGCTTTACCCCTGGAATGTCAGTTTCTTCCCATTGTTTGTACTGTTGTACTGGTTTTAACCGTGGCAACATATCTTGACAATCATCTTGTTCAGTTTTTGTTCTGTAAAAATAGTTTTGTTCATCAGTGAGAATTACACTTATGTATTTTCCAGTATACACTGCCTGTTTGTACTCTCTCAGTTTCCTGTTTCTCTCTGTACTTTCTCAAACTGTTCATTAACCCGGGTACCAGTTTAGCTCACTGGGATGAACGATATGCTGCAGGGCTTTGTCGCATGTCTTCCCCTTTCTCTCTCTCCCTCTGCTTTAATGTTCACTGCTCTGTGCAAAAAAAGCCAAAAATAAAATATTAAAAAAATATATTTGAAAAAATATATTTAAAAAAACTGTTCATCAACCCCCCTTAAACACACGTGGTGTTACATGAGGTCAGCTTGTTACTGTGTAGTCTGATGAATGTGTGTGTGTTGTTGTACAAGCCTCACCAGTTCATCACAAACAGGAAACGCAGCAATCTGTTGGAGTCTCTACTCATACGCTTACAGCAGCAGATCAGCATGATATTTAACCATCTGCAACATTTTGCTCACCGTGTTATTATCAAGTCATCTTTCCCTGACACACTGACAATTGTGTTGTAAATTGAAGTTAACACATAGACTCTCAACCCAACAAGTTGACTGGACAATATGGCGACAACAGGAATGTTTGTTTAAAAGATCCACATTCAATTTCTTTGCATTGTAAATCTTTTGTATATTGTTTAGTCACTGGAATATCTTCCATTCCTACAGTTTTAATAAAAAGTTTTGGTTTTTGATTCCAGTCTGCTTGTCTGATCACTGATTCTATAGCATCACATATTTCCAAAAGTCAACCTGTTCTCCTGCACCCCAGAGCAGAAATTGTATCAAGTTTTTATAAGTAGTGGGCTTAGCATTTGATAACAGGTGTGTCTGTCAGGCTTTTTTAGCCGCAATCTGAGATATGGCCATGTTTATAAGTGTAAGCTGGTCTTCATTTCATCTTCATTGCACACAATAATTGTGTGTGTCATTAATCTGGGTTTCATTGCGCAAATGTCTGTCTTGTTTTTATTGCATCTGTGTCTCTTGTTTTACTTTTTTACCTTTTGTTGCAGTGTCTTATCACCCCTCCCCTTCTCACATGAGTAAGCAGCCTCAGTTTCCTACTTTTCAGGACAATCCTTAGCCCAGTGACATGTGGCTCTCCACTGAAAACAGCTCTGTCTCTGTCTAACCTTATCCTCCTCCCCTGGCCTCTCACTTGTTCTGCAGTAGTCTGTGTTTGGCACTTGTACATTTTAAGCTCTGTCATTTGGACTTTTTCTTCAGTCTTGGCTTTCTTGTTATTATTTTTCTTGCCATTTTATTCTCCATGTATGGCAAATTCTTCCACCTCAGACATTCTTGCTATCCCATTGTACACATATGCTTATACTTAGTCTTGTACTTGTACAGGTTTAAACACAAAGCAATCCCACAGATGTACTTCCCAGTTTGTGATTTGGGGGCATCTCTCCATCCAAGAGACAGTTTTAATAATGTACAGCTGTCTCATCCTCTTGTTGAATACAGAGCCATGCCACGCCAAGAATGCATCTAAGGCAACGCATTTGGAAAACTTCGAGGTTGCTCAGGTCGTGTTTGAGCATTGTCCACGTCTCTGCGCCGTAAAGTAGAATGGGCAGGATCAGGGTTCGGTAAAGGCGGATCTTTGTCGCCAATGAGATGTTGTTCTTCTTCCAGACGCACCAGCGCAGGGAGGCGAATGCTGCCGCCGCCTGCCCAATTCTAGAGCGTATCTCCGCTGATGATGCCACTTTCTTCTCCTCGACGAGGGACCCCAGATATTGAAATTGTTGGACTTGTTTGATCTGCACACCATCAAGGTGAGCCGTCGGTGGTCAGGACTTTGGTCTTCTCGGCGTTAACCTTGAGGCCGTACAGTTTGGAGTGCCGGGCGATGTCATAGAGGATGTGAGTTGCCTCGGTGTC
>NW_005187590.1:458733-470737 GCF_000239375.1 Pundamilia nyererei
CTCACCCCAACCGGTCACAGCAGATGGCCGCCGGACGTTTCTTCCTGTTAAAAGGGAGTTTTTCCTTCCCACTGTCGCCAAAGTGCTTGCTCATAGGGTGTCATATGATTGTTGGATTTTTCTCTGTATCTATGAAGAGCCTTGAGGCGACCTTTGTTGTGATTTGGTGCTATATAAATAAAATTGAATTGAACTGAATAAATTATACTGGAATTGGGCAATAAAGTCCTTGCTGTCCTCTTTGGGTCTGGCAGATGTTTGTAACTTCTCTCTTGTCATTTTCAGGCCACAGTCATTGAACCAAAGTTATATTTCTATCCGGGCCCATGACTTCAACCATGGGCATTATGGTTGTCATCATTACATTTTTTTCCTGATTTGGTGATATAGGGAGAGAGAGATCATGCAATGCACCACTTTCTGGTGTGAACTTTGTTGATGATGACACTCAATTGATATCTTTTTTTGTGCCTTGCCTATGCACAGTTTTTCTTTCTTTGCATTTTAATTCATTCATCTTTAACTTGTATTCACTTTCTCATTTTCCAGTGATTTTGAGCGAAGACCCTCTTTTGGGAATTCATGTTCATTTATGGACTTAGATAATAACTGCAAAATTTCCCTAAACATGGGTTTTTACTGATTATAGAAATAACTGTTGTAACACAGTAATTATGTAGCTTTTATCGCAAGAATATATATAGTTGCAGACCTGCCTGTCTACCACAACAACAGTGTGCTAGACACTGTGCAACAAACAATTTCACTGATAGCTATCAGTGATCATTGATAGATGTCAATACTGAGCATTACTGATTAAGACTAAGATTGTGGCTACTCCTCTTCTAATGAGGTTTATGTTCCCTCCTGAGATTTACACAAAGTTCTAGAGGCACACTCAGAGCTACCTTTTGCACCTGTAGAGTATATTGAGTAAAGTATCCTATTGCTAACTTTGGCATCAGCCAAAAGGGTCAGTGAGGTACTGCCTGCTATTTTCCCAATCAGATGGTTGGTGGTTTGATCCCTGGCAACTCCAGCCTGCATGCCAAAAATCTTTGGGCAAGATAGTAACCCCAAGTTGATCTCTGATACATCCATTGGAGTATGATTTGTGTGAGTGCTAGATAGAACACACCTACATATAGAAAAGGTATTTGTATGAATGAGAGTTGTAAGTGGTTTGAGTGCTCAGGTAGAGTAGAAAAGCACTATGTAAGAACCAGTCCATTCCATTTATTAGCTTTTCTCTACTTGCCATTTGCAGATGAGAGCCAGAACCACTTTAATTCACTATGCCTTATCGATACATTAAGCAATTATCTAGACAGGACTGAGGGGTTTAGGAAAAGCAACCAAATCTTTGTAGCTTTAACTCCTTCTTTAAAGGTAAGTCTATGTCTCGCCAGGGGTTGTCCGACTGGGTGGTAGAGGTCCAGTCTTCCAACAAGGTGGACCACAGCCTTTTGTGCAGCTGTGTGCACATTCCATCAGATGAATGACTGCCTCATGGGACCTTTTTAGGAATGTTTATGTAGAGGACACCTGTCAGCAAGTCCTTGAAGTGACTGGTCATGCCAGAGGTTGCTTACCATAGTGGGATACTGAACTCACTTTTCAAAGAACCCCGGTTACGCTAGTAAGCAAACATTTTCTTTGTGCAAAGTAAAATTAAGAAAACATCTGAGTTCATTTTTATTTTCTCTACAGGATTGTTTGGATGACAGTCGTCGCATCCCCCCATCTCCAGTTGTCCATGTTCGAGGACTTTGCGATGCTGTGGTGGAAGGGGACCTAGTGGAGGCACTTGACAAGTTTGGCAACATCTGGTAGTCCTGGTTTAACTCTAAATACTGTTGAGGCCATTTAAAAAATATTAACACACTTTCATTTAGCTTGGAATTGCATTGCACATTGACTTTGGTATCATGGACTTTTTTTTAGTGCACACCTTGCAATGTACAGGCATGACATGATTTTGAGCTTGTGCTAGAAAGCTTGTTTAGCAAGCTGCAACCCTAAACTGTATGAAACAAATGCCTTCTTCCTAGTGTTAAATGACTAGAAAGACCCATTAAAAATTGGAAACATCCCTGACTAAAACTGACGTGCAAAGTTAGCACTGTCAAATGGTGGGATATATTAGGTGCCAAATAAACAGTAAATTCCTAAAGTTCATGACAAAAAAATGGTCAAACATCTGAGCAACTTTGACAAGTGGAAGAAGGCAGCCAGTGAATCAGTTTCTTTATATTTACCTGGGAATGAGTGAAGTAGGATATACTAGCTAATGCACTGTTATTAACCTTGGGTCTTGACATTTGGGCAGTTTTTCTTTTGGCAAGAAACAAACATCAAAATGTTGCTGTAGACTATGTGCACACATACAATTGGGATGTGTAGCAATGACACCCTGTGGCGGGGAAGTTAATTACAGTCACATGCCTGGCTGCTCTTTCATCTACAGGTGCGCAGCACCAAATGTGACTAGGGATTCCAATGCTTACTATGCACTGAACATTTCCTCATTGCATCATGTATATGCAACATGCAGCATCCGCATGTTACTTTGCTTCTAAGATGACCACAAGGGGGCAGTATATAGCAGTGTGCAACACGCTTTGAACAAAGTCACTTTAACTGGAACTGAACAAAAGCTGAATTTGCGTGCAATGGTATTTGCCTGCAAATAGAGCTTGCATCGTTGTCTGTATATGTCATCATCATCATTCATTTGATCAACAATAAAGTCACCGAGGTATTTCACCTTTTTATGAACCCCAATATTATTTTGGGACAGTTAAACACAGAGAAATCTAGCTGTTTATCCTGCTTGGTTCTACATATCAAAATAGCACTTTTAATAGCATTGTACTTTATATCATAATGCAGACCATATTCAGTACAGATATTAAGCTCCTGTAATCCAGCACTACTGGGACTAAAAACAACCAGGCCATCTGCATACATAAGATGATTTATCCATGTTTTACCTAATATACGCCCAGTGTTACAGGCTCTCAGCTACATGGAGAAATCATCAACATATAAATTAATTAAAATTGGAGACAAAATCCCACCCTGTCTGACACCATTGGGTAAACTGGACTGGGTTGTTTTAACTGAACAAACACACACATCCACACATGTGCATTAACACTAAGTGCAATAATCTTTTCTGGCATCGTTGTATTTTTACTCAGTTGTATATAGCATTCGTATTCTATTTTTATCTCATTGTATATTTTTATTCTATTTTATTCTACTGTATATAGTATTTTATTTTATTCTATTCTGTACAGCTGTGTACTGTATTTATTCTTATTGTATTCTAATTTTTGCGTCATAACTTTTGCACTGTCCACTTCCTGCTGTGACAAAACAAATTTCCCACGTGTGGGACTAATAAAGGTTATCTTATCTTATCTTATCTTACCCAGTCCAGTTTATTATCTGTGCTTAGTCCAAGGTATTTATAGTCCTCCAAAATGCGTAACCCCAGTCCACAGCGATAAGGTGAAAAAAAACTTTCTCAACCCACATGTTTGAGAGAAAACAATTTGAAACACACTAACACGCTACTAATAAGTAAAAGACAAAAAACTAAGAACAAAAGTTTAAAGAATAGAGGGAAAGAAGGTAATAACTGAAACAGGCTGCCTTCCAGTTGGCACATGTGCATGAGATTTTGTGATTTACCTTAATCACAGATAATAACGACAGAAATTACAGTATAGAATAAGTGTTCTTGATTGGATCTATATTCACTGATGTGACTGATCGCACAGTCACATCAGTTCATACCTGCTTTTGCAGCAATGGCGAAACATGCAAGGTTACAAAAGTTGATAGCTGCGTGACCCGCTGAAATGATTTCAAAGTGCAGCTTGTGCCAGTAGTCATCATTTTCGACTTGGATTTCATTAACTCTTCTGGCACACTATGGTAATTTCTTGTGAAGCACTTGTTGTTTATGTTGAAAGATGCTATAGAAATAAAAATGTACATACTTTTACTTTACTTGCTCACCTTCTCTAACCTTCACATTTGTCTCCGCTATCGGCAGTTATGTAATGATGATGCCTTTCAAGCGTCAGGCTCTGGTGGAATTTGACAGCGTGGAGAGTGCTGAGCGCTGCGTGTCATTCGGAACCCGTGATGCTGTCTACGTCGCTGAGCAGCAGGCTTTTTTTAACTTCTCTACCAGCCAGAGAATCACCAGACCCACCAACACAGACGACCCCTCCAGTGGAAACAAAGTCCTCCTGTTGTCCATACAGAACCCTGTGTATCCCATTACCACTGTAAGTCCTTCACCCCACCTAAGACTCTTGCCATATCTTCAACTTGTGTTAGAAAAGAAACTTTTTGCTATCTGAGCTAAAACTCTTTAACCAGGTCTCTTTTTTACCCTTCAAGGACGCCTGCTCCTGTGTTAATAATGATTACAGTCATTGTACATTACTTAAAATGTTTGCCTCAGGAATACAGATACAGAGATACAAGCTTACATTGTCAGACATCTATTATTAACAAACCCTCTGTGCCTTTGCTCTGTGTATACATTCTTTATCTGTGTATACATCCTCAACAATATCTTTGTAATTTAGATTAGTGCTAATGTCTCACTGCTTATTTGTAAAATAATGTAAGCTTTTAACTTTTAGTCAAAATTAGCTCATAAATGTAAAGGTTTTAAGCGTTAAAGCCCATTTTCCATTTCTGTTTTCTTAAGTCCATTTTCTTGGTGACCAGTAGGTACGTTGCAGTTTTTACAGTGTGGTCTCTGTCTTTCTCTCAGGATGTGTTGTACACTGTGTGCAACCCAGTTGGTAACGTCCTACGTATTGTCATCTTCAAACGCAACGGCATCCAGGCCATGGTTGAATATCCTGACTGTGTGTGTGTGTGTATGTGTGTGTGTGCGCACACAATTGCATGTGTGCTTGGGGTATATCACAGATTAGCAGAGAAATGCCAACATGCGTTTTCATTTTTCTAAGTTCCAGTTCAGAGCTTAATAGACTCGTTTGGATACAAAATAATGAACACAGGATGGTAGAAGAGGATTATAGCTAACTGGATGTGTTTTGTTGATGCCAGATCAAAGTTCACTTCATTAAACCTGACAGTGCATCATCCTGAGGGCTGTGGTAGTCTTGTTTTTCTCTGCTGATCCTGATGAGTCAACCTTAACAAGCTTGTTAACATTTGAGTCAGTAAAGGATGCTCAGAAGGCCAAACTGGCTCTGAATGGAGCTGACATCTATGCTGGCTGCTGCACACTCAAGATTGAATACGCTCGGGTAAACACATGCACATACACTCACACAGTCATGCCCATGCACATGAACACACATCTAAAAAGAGGTGCTGTGCTCTGTTGCCCCTTGCAGCCCAACAGACTGAACGTCATCTGCAACAACAACACCAGCTGGGATTACACCAAACCCTTCCTCCTGCACCGAGGTAGCGTTCCCTCTTTTAATCTCTGATCAATGAAAGCACTTTAAGCATATTCTTTAAAGTTTACTTCGAGGCAGTCCGAAAGTCTTTTTCCATGGCCACGCAGAACTCCTCCCACACCTGAGTTTTTGCTTCAGCCACTGCCCGAGCCACTTCACGCTTGGACTGTCAGTACATATCAGCTACCTCTGAAGCCACACAGGCTAACCAAGCCTGATAGGACTCCTTCTTAGCCTTGTGGCTCCCTTCACCTCTGGTGTCCACCATTTGGTTTGGGGGTTAACCAACGACAGGCACCAACCACCTTGCGGCTGCAGCTCAGTGCAGCGGCTTCGGCAATGGAAGTGCTGAACATGGTCCATTCGGACTCAATGTCCGCAGTCTCTCTCGGAATGCTGGTGAAGCTCTGCCGGAGGTGTGCGTTGTAAATCTCACAGACTGGGGCCTCTGCCAGACATTCCCAGCACACCCTCACTATATGTTTAGGTGCACCAGGTCTGTCCAGCGTTCTCCCCCGCCACCTCATCCAACTCACCACCTGGTGCTGAATTTGATTAGGTTGAGGAGTTTAAGTATCTCGGGGTCTTGTTCATAAGTGAGTTGGGAGAAGAGAGCGGGAGATCGACAGACAGATTGGTGCTGCGGCTGCAGGGATGCGGACAGTGTACCGTTCCATCATGGAGAAGAGAGAGCTGAGTGTAAAAGCAAAGCTCTCAATTGACTGCTTGATCTACGTCCCTACCCTCACCTATGGTCACAAGCTGTAGGTAGTGACCGAAAGAACAAGATCGCGGATACAAGCGGCAGAAATGGGCTTCCTCAGAAGGGTGGCTGGCCTTTCCCTTAGAGATAGGTTCAGAAGTTCTGCCAGAGGGGCTCAGAGTAGAGCCGCTGTTCCTTACATTGAAAGGAGCCAGTTGAAGTGGTTCGGGCATCTGACAAGGATGCCTCCTAGGCGCCTTCTGTGCGAGGTTTTCCGGGCATGTCCCACTGGGAGGAGGCCCCAGGGCAGACCCAGGACATGCTGGAGAGATTATATCTCTCGGCTGGCCTGGGAGTTCCACCGGACAAGCTGGAGGAAGTGGCTGTGGAGAGGGACGTCTGGGCTTCTCTGCTTAGGCTGCTGTCCCCACGATCCGGCCCAGATAAGCGGAAGAAGATGGATGGTTCACTTCAAGTAAAATTAATATGTTGACATTTTACTTATTCCTTCTAGTGAACATTATTATCTTCTTTTTACACAGCAGGAATGTGTCTTATAAAGCACAATACATTTTGTTTGCAATCTGAGTAAATATAAACAGAGTAAATTTACTCCAGTTCAGTTGGAAAACCTCAGGAGGAGCTTGGAAATGTCAATGCACTAAGATGACATTAAAAGGACAAAAGACTGATAAGGTGTGTCCCAATTAAAGGGCTGCATCCTCAAAGAACCCAGCCTATGTAAACAGTGAAGGCCGGGTCATTTGAGGATTTGGTGTATGCGATTTTTTTGGTTTCTTAAGTATCTGAGGATGAGAGCGCACAAGACCATGAAAACGTGACTGTTAATTTTAAGAGTAGATAGTAAGTAGCAGCTAATGTTCATGGGACTAGTGTCATCTTACTTTGCAAATATAATATGCATAAAGATAAAATTCTTGTATTAATAAATTAGATTTAAAATTCTCATTAGTGAAATTTAGCTCAGTTTTAAATACTGAACTTCAGCAAAGATTCAAGTTGCATTTATTTCTATTTCTATATCACTTCATATCTTCATCTCAAAGACAAGTATTTTTTACAGTGTATAAGGCTGTTTTGGACATGAGACAAATATTGTTCTTTTACTATATTGGCACTACTGCGTTTGTCTGAAGGCTTACTTATATTGGTAAAAAGAAAAGTCAAAATGAAGAGTAGACTGATATACTAAATATTCCTTTATTGGGTGAGGAAATCATGCCATATCTTAACCGTTTTAAGTCATATAGAATAGATGTGATGTAATGCTGTAATGCAAACACAGCAGTACTATTAGTACTAAAATACTCCATGTTTCAAATAACTAAAGAAAAGAAATATTGACATCTATTTTCAGCTACATTCTGGTGCTTATAGGTTTCTGAATATAAAACTTTTCACTGCTTTTCATCGTTTTTACTTGGAGGTACATACGTTGTGCTTTAGATTCAGAGAGAGAAAAAAATCAGGGGAAACAGCTGGATACACAAAATGGTGACAGACTCAAGTGGTATGAACCACTACAAAAATAACATAAGAGCAGTAGTTTCTCCACATTTACTTTTTGTCTTATTAGGGGTATTAAATAAGTTGAGATCCCATTTGGCACACTAGCACACTGAGTCTATTTGGCTCAACAGCACCAAGAAGAGGCAGCAAAATAACCAAGTTACCATTAACATTAGTGCAATGAATCCTGAATCCTGCTTGTACCGGGACTTAAGTAATATTTAGGACTGAAAACCAGGCAGCATTCACTAATTTCGTTCCTTTAAATTCAGATAAAACTGAAGGTATATTGTACTTGGCCTTACAAGTATGTTATCTAACTAGTATGCTATCTAACCTCTAGATGGCGTTACCCTGTCCTCCAGTAACACTCTGATGAATCTTGAAAATTGTTTTTGACCAGAGGATATGTTCTTCAGTGTGCATATTAAACAAAAATGTAGGACAGTTTTCTTTCATTTGTACAATATCTCTAAAATTAGAAACATCCTTTCTCAGAGTGACACTGAAAAACTAGTTCATGTATTTATTACTTCTAGGCTGGACTACTCTAATTCATTATTATCCAACTGCGCTTAAGACTCTCTGAAAAGCCTTCAGTGGATCCAAAATGCTGCAGCAAGAGTACTGACAGGTGCCAGAAAGAGATAACATATTCTTTCTCTCATACTTCCTTCTCTTCACTGGCTCCCTCTTTGAACTGCAATCAAACTTAAAATCCTTGTCCTCACATACAAGTTCTTGAATAATCTGGCCCTATCTTATCTTAAAGACCTAATAGTACTGTATCACCCCATTTGAGCACTTTGTTTGTTTGTTACAGAGCGGGGGAAGGGGAGACAACGTCATGCCATATTGGGAGAGCATCCATCTAACGGAGGTGGTACTGTCTGTCTTCATCCCTCCCTGTCTAGCTGCCAATATGTTATCTCTTCCACTTGTTCCACTGCAATTACTGTGAGTCCACTGTACCACATAATATCCCCTGAGTATCTGTGCGTATCTTTGCAGGTACACACTGGCCCCTCTTGCCTCTACCTGCTAAAAGCCAGAACTGGAGGTACAGCGAGGAGGTGCAGGAGAGGATCTCTTACCCGCTACTCCAGAAGACCTCCCCCACATTCTCTTCCTCTTTCCTTGGCAAAAGCATTACTAGCTCTGTCACCATGGTGAGCGGTCTCCATCCTGTTAAGATGAACTGCAGCCGTATTTTCAACCTCTTCTGTCTCTACGGCAATGTCGAGAAGGTGTGTAAGGATCCTCTCTGACTTTTAGAGGTCATGTTGATATGAAAATACATATATTGTACAATAGTTCCTATAATTTTCTTTTAATAAATCTTAATCATAACTTATGTTCTAGGTATGTATGATTTAGTTTATTTTTACAGTGCTCAAAAAAAGAAAACATCAGATCTCAATGGAAAAAAATAATTCTGGATAGCTATACTAGAACAAAAGGATGCCACATCATTGGATGGAAATGAAAATTAGCAGCTTACAGAATGAAAATGTGAAAAAAGATGCAGCACACTAGTCCAGTTTGTAGCAACTCAAAATGGCACTCAGTAGTTTGTATGACCCCCATGTGCTTGTATACATGCCTGACAATGTTGGGGCATTCTCCTAAAGAGACAATGGATGTTGTCCTGGGGAATCTCCTCCCACGTTTGGACCAGGACATCATTGAGCTTCTGAACAGTCTGAGGTGCAACCTGGGACGTGTCAAATGGACCAAAACATAATGCCACAGAGGTGTCCTTTAGGAACTCCCTGTTTACTCTGGCCATATGAGAGCAGGCATTGTTTTGAACCAAGACCAACCTACGACCCATACTCCAGTGTAGGGTCCAACAATGGGTGAAGGATTTAATTTCAATACCTATGGATAGTCAGGGTGCCTTTGCCTAGACTGTAGAGATCAAATGCAAGTTGGGTTCCACAGTGCCAGGCAGTGAACACAGGGCCAGTTCGAACTTAATAAAAAAAGAAAAAACAAACAAGCCAAATCTCATGGACCATCATCAATCTGTATTAACTTCTAATGTATGCCTTAACCATGCATGTATTAATTCATTCATTCATTAAAGAGGTGTTCCCCCAGATGGTGTACTGAGAAATAAGGTATGCATTCAAATTTTTTTACAGCCACAGATTAGCTGTTGTGGAGCAGGGAAATTATTTTACTGCTATTGTTAAATAATTATCATCATTACCATTGCATTAATAATATAATCTGCAGTATGATCATTGCTTTAACAATGTAACAGATAGCTTTAAGATGGCCTTAAGATGTTTATGCATACGGTTATCATATTAACTTTGTATTTCAGATGCAGTTATAACTATTTTATACACAATGCATATCTGTGCTTATTTGAGTTGATGTTCAGGTTCTTTAAAGGTTTAAAGCTTCACTGACGTGACTGTTCAGATGATCCATGCTGAGGGAAAACTAGAACATAGAAGGATTGCGTACATGCTTACAAAACACTTATATTAGGTCATTTTATATTAAGGTTTCGTTAGAGGTTCTTGATTAAAACATGTATTCAACATAGTACAGGTAGTTTCAGTTAGGTTGTTACACATAAAGATGAGCCTCTGTTCTGGTGAAAGGTCAGAAGTGCAACGGGTGAGATGAGAGAGCATTTAAGGACAAGACAGTAAGGGAGAGGTGACATAGAGGCTGAGTGAGGTCAACACACACACACTTTTAGTTAGATTTATTTAGAGGAGAGGTTAGTCATGTCTGGCTGTAACTGCAAAAGTGTCTCGGTAAAAGAGGAACCATTCCTTGTTGTCTCGGCAAGAAAGAGGAACAAGACAAGAACTGAAAGGTAGACAGGAAGGGCCAGCCATGAAAATAGAAGATGATGTTCTTCTTAAAAGTCATTGTGGTGTTGATTTGACGTATGTATAAAATGTATCTGTGACGCATGAAGAGGCGTCAGTAAACAAACCCTGATGTTATAAAATAATTGTTTGTGCTTTAGTAAGTCGAAGATCACTTGCTGTCGGCGTACAGAGTGTCTTCCCACACGTGTGTATTCATTAAAATCATTGTTTGACCAAGATCTTCTGGACCATGGTTGTTTGTACTCTCCTTCCTCAATATTTTGAACCTTAACACTGTCTACGAAGTTCATTTACTGTATTGGTGGCACTTTATAAAAATGTCCCACTATTAAGCATTAGTACGGTATTAGAAAGTCCTTAAGTCATCATGTACATATTTCTTTACACCTCCTCAGTATGTCATTTATAAATGTACATATGTTTATCCATCTGTTACTGTTACACCATGTACTACTGTCACTGCTATACTCACTGCTCACTATGTACAACTATCACTGCAACAGCATCATTGCTGTTTATAATCACAATCATATTTATTATCATTATCATAATAATATCTGTATTCATAAATGGTTTGCTAAGGAGGAATGGTGCTCTGTAATTGTATGAATTAGTAAGGCAGTTAAAATGGAAATGGACTACTTTTTTAAAAAAAAAGAGCAACTGACCTGCCATTTAAAGAAAAGCGAGTAGCTTCTATCTTAAAAGGTCTTTTGCAGAGTTGGCAAAAGTACAGACATTCTGTACTATGCAAATACTACTGTTAAAAACTACTCAAGTAAAAGTTGAAGTACTGATTTCTTACACGTCTTCAACAACACTAATTAGCCTGCAGTTTGTAGCTATCCACTTCACTGTGCTTCTCCTTCAAGCTGCATCCACTGTTTGTTTGGGTGGGTGATTTGGGCATCAATAGCATGTAATTTCAAGCCTGCGCTAATCAACATGTCATCTCTCCTGTGACCCATGGCTTTTTATATTCAGAGCAAGTGAATATATTTTAGTTTCAATATTAATGATTTAAAAAATTGCAGTAGAGAGAGTAGGGGCAGGGTTAAGGGGATGGTGACACTCATGCAAAATAAATAAATACTGCAGTTATCGGCAGCTACCATGCTGCAAAATGGTAGCTCTTCAGCTAAAGAAAATATCTTCTGTGTTTGCAGGTGAAGTTCATGAAAAGCATTCCAGGCACAGCATTGGTAGAGATGGGTGATGAGTATGCTGTGGACCGAGCTGTGACTCACCTAAATGGTATCAAAGTATTTGGCAAGAAATTCAACGTCTGGTAAGCACTAAATATGCATACTTCAGACTTGAAGACACTTGGGGTTTGTGGTAGGGAGTCTGATGTAGTCTATCCGGTCGTTAAGCGATGACGTGACGAATCCTACTTCCGGGCCTAAAGTAGTCTGCGTTTAATATGGCTTTTGTGTTGTTAACATGTT
>NW_005187590.1:471880-473849 GCF_000239375.1 Pundamilia nyererei
TTTAGACAGTTTTTCAACTCTCAGTAATGCCACAGTGATCGTTTGATATATGGACCTGCAGCGGAGTTTAGGCCCAGACACGGCTAGTGACGTCAGACTTAACGACCGGATAACAAAATATCTTAACTGCTACCTAAAAGTACATGACGCTGACATTGGCTCTAGTGATATTCATGTCATGATCACAGGTCAAAACTGAGAAGAAACGTGCATGTTTAAATAAAGGAAAGGAACACATTTTTTTTAAGACCTGATATCCAAGAACTCTCCAAGGACTGAAAATTCCTACAAGCTGTCACTTGTATTTTACATAAATAACAGCAGTTAGCCTCTATTTTTTTTTATAAAATATGTTGGGCTGTTCCAGCCTTTGCAAATTTGTAGAAATACTGCATTATTGTATTTTTTCATTACTTCAGTCAGTGACTATCTGCCCAGAACTTAAAGGAGATCTATTTTATCCATTACCTGAAACAAGCCACTTGAGTTCACTTTTTTAATGTTAAGCCAACTCTCTTCTGAATGGTAAGGTATCCCCCCTCCATGAAATCATACTGTACAGAAAGTAGAAAAAGCCTTAACAAGCAGACTGACGCATAGGATTTTGGCTCACACTGATAACATGTCCTTACAATACTTTGTCTATCACACATCCCTTTATCTGACCCTGCTCAGTGTGTCCAAGCAACAGGCTGTGATTCCCAGTCAGGTCTTTGAGCTGGGTGACGGCACCTGCAGCTACCAGGACTTTAGTCTAACAAGGAACAACCGCTTCAGCAGTGCACAGAGCAGCAGGAACATCATCCAGCCACCCGCCACTGTGCTGCACTTCTACAATGCCCCACCAAACCTCAATCAACACCAGTTGCAAAAGGCAAGGCCACACCTGCATGAGACTTATTATTTCAATGGAGAAATGCTAGACTGAATGTCTACTCCAAGTGAGCTTTCTAAGTAGACAAGTATGCGCTCCACTGTGGCACGCCTTGAACTTTCTAAGTAGATGGATAGATGGAATAGACTTGTTACTATATAAAATAAAATAAACAGTAAATTAAACTTTGTAAATGTTTTGATTTTACACACGGTACATCTTGACATTTTAAGATGTCAATAAACGTATACCATCATAATAACCTTGTTCAGGGAGATTTAATCTTCAAGTTACTCAGTTTTGCCTGTGGTCTTACGATCACTACTGTAAACGTATTTTTAGCAGTGACAACCAACATTGAAAACCAGCACTTTTTGTCAAGTTTTAGTTTGGTTTTATATTAACAAAAGAAAATGCAGGAATTGCTTTTAAAAATGCTTTTCTATCTTTCTTGCCAACAGCTCTGTACTGAATACAACATTTCAGCATTCTCTAAGTTCAAGGTTTTTGATGCCAAACGTAAGTTTAACCAATTAAGCAGCGATAATAACTCCTCAGGTCCAGGTATGAGGAGATATCATTCAGTATGTACACGTGTGGTTTTTGTTGTTATAAACATTTCCGTCTTTCCCCCATCTTCCTCTTCCTCTAAGCAGCCAGCTCAAAGACTCTGTCTGGTCTGTTGGAGTTTGACAGTAAGACTGAAGCTGTGGAGGCTCTGACAGTCCTCAACCACCACCAGATCCGAATACCCAGTAAGTATTCAAATGATTCTCAGAACTGCTGACAGCAGGTTGCTGGCAGTCCCTGTGAAACCAGTTGCTAAAGACATGTTCTGATATTGCTTCAGAAAGTGAGAAAGAGGGTCCAAGACATGCAGAGGATGACTGAGTCAGACTTAAAGCAGAATGTTTATCGGCTGGTACCAATAATCAAGAAGAAACATAAATTCAAAAGGGTAAACTGAAAATTATTAACCACAAGGAAGATCACTAGAGTTACTAGGAAAACCACACTGTCAGTGTCCTGTGTCACACTCTGTTGTGACACAGGACAAGAGGAAAGAGGATGACAAGACACAGCTTATTATAGTAA
>NW_005187590.1:475609-481438 GCF_000239375.1 Pundamilia nyererei
TAATATAAAATAATTACTGAAATAGGATAATTACAACAATCAGAATTAATTATTTTGTCTTCAAGTTAGAGAAAATAGATAAGACAAATTAAGACTAGTTACCTAGAACGAAGGATGACGTTAACAGACAAGATGAATGGGTTTAAAGGTCCTAATCACTCTAACATAAGGTATAATGTTTTGTTCAGTTCCCCTTTCTTTCAGCATGGTCAGTGCAGAGTGCAGCCTCTCATATGAGATTGGACAAGCAACAGCTTGTGTTCACTATTATATGAGGCTTTACATAGGTTGGGTAAAAAAAATTAAGTAAAGAAATTAGAACGCCATCAAACAGATAAGCATTATTCAAACTTCAGGACAAAGTGTCTCATATGTTTGTGATGTTAAACTGAATGTCAGGAGTGGTCTTTCACAATAAAGTCAACATCTTTTCTCCAACCTGCAGATAGCTCCAGCCCTTTCACCCTGAAGCTCTGCTTCTCCACCTCCTCCCATCTGTGACCCAGAAACAAGATGGCCCGGACAAACTGGAAAAGAGTTCATTTGTTCCTTGAAACAATTCTACTTTTTCAATGGATGATTGCTGTGTGGTCAATGTAGAAAAAAAGATTTTAGCAATAAACTAAATAAGTGACACTCCTGAAAATTAGATAATCGAGCCAGACTTTTCTTTGTTAACATTTGTTAATATTTCATCTCATAGTTTCGGTGTAATTTGTTTGAATGTAAAGTGTTTGAATTAGTTAAATTCCTTACAGGGGCTTAAAATGGAGTACACTAAGAAAAATCTAATGGGAAGCAATTAGAAACATTTGTCTTAGTTCTGTGTTCAGTCCAAAGACAAATGATGATAACAACCTTGTTTTATTTGTGTAATTAAAGAGAAAATATAGAGAGCTTATATCATTATTAAAGCCCACCTGCATCAAACTTTTGCCTCAACTTAAAAATATGAAAAAAGCCTTTTAATAAACTTATATTAAATCAAAAATACAGTTTGTTCCAAAACCACTAAACCACTGCTGAACTCATTTGGTAGTTCTTTAAAGCTAAACAGCAACTTCAACTAATAAATTCATGTCTGTTTAAAAAAACAAATATCTGCTTTTACTATTACTGTGAGCGCCCTGATGTTGTATTTACTCTTCCCATCATCAAAATGTAAATAATATTTTGTAAAGAAGGTGCTGGGTGTAACTGCTGTAAAGTACTGTGTGTTATGTTCACTATAAGTAAAACATTAACCCCAGGAACATTTATGCACTTTATGGTTGTTGATGAGTACTGCTCGCACTTCCAGTTGTTGGATTATATAGCATACCTTCTTTTTCCTGGATAATGTTGTCTAATGCTGCCTTCCAAACTTTTTGAATCAAACCTTAAATACACTGCTTAAACCAAACTAATTAATTTTTGCTGTGATGTATTTGTGTTATGAAAGGACGCTGAACAGCAACAGAGTTAATAAAACTATTGATTTCTGTTAACTAACAGAAATCAACCAGCAAGATAGAATCATTAAAAATGCGTTGAACATGAATTTTTATTTTGTTTCTACGTTCCTGCATCGTTTGAAACCAAAGACACCAAAGCAGGCAGAAGATTTAAAGATTGATGAACTAAGTTTTTAAAAAACCTAACCCACAATGTAAATACATACATAATTTTTACTACATGTCTGGATCAGGCTAACTTTACCACTTAGCCAAATGTCTGATTTTTTTGTACATGTTAAAAAATAATATAACAGCAATGAAGAACACAATCAAAACAATACATAGTGAAAACAAGATAATCATAATAAATAACATGTTGAAAAAGGACTAGGAAGAAGCATAAGTTTATTTAATCCCACTAATATTTCTACTAATAATCAATCCCTTTTTCTCCTTGTTTATGCCCTATCCTTTCATAAATCCTTCCAATTTGTTACATGGCTTTATTATCCCAATATACTGTTAAGAGTTATGCATATTTACAAATATTTAATACATACATGCTCATATATACATATATGTATACACACATATGTTTACACACACACACACACACACACACACACACACACACACACACACACACACACACACACGAATAGTGGGTGACAGCACCAGGTCCAAGCCTACATACTCCCTCTTCTTTGTGAAAAACATATTTTTGTGGCTCTTTTTAAACAGTCATACTGGGATTTTGCTTCATCTTTTTACCCAGTCTTTTCCACAGGTATACTCCACATACAAGATGCAATAACTTTTTAAAACCGTACAGATAAAGGGATGTTTTACATTTATTTTCCTCCTCAGATTGTATTTTCCCATCCCTTTAAGAATATTGTCTGGAAGTAGGTTGGTTATTGCTTTAAACATAATTTTATAGAGCTGTTTTAAATCTTGTTATACTATGTATAATAACAAGAAAGGCTTTCAATTCAACTTGTGCAGTGTGAAAATGAACTAGATAAGTGAATTTTAGTATTTTGGATTTGTATTTACACTTATTTATGACAGGAGTTATTTCTTATTCTTCCCATGCTGTAAGGAACATTGAGTTAGGATTCCTATCAATCAGGCTTTAGATAGAGTCAACAGAGGCTCTGCAATTCTTTATGCCAGATTTGGTCCAACATTTACAAAATAACTGTTGAAGCTCTTGACTACATCAGCAGCATTGTCCTCTATGATGCCATTATCAATAAAATACTGAGGATAACTTTGTTGTGCAGAAATATGTTTAATAATAATATTCAATATACCCCATATTCCCTTAATGCTATTGTCCAGTATTTTCCTGTAATATTGGTCAATTTATTTTTCTATTTTTTTAATATTTTTTCTTTTTCTAATCTTTTGTCTTTTTGTTCTTTTTTAAAAACCGGAAAAAAGGGGCCTTTTTTTTTTTACACGCATTTTGTAAACCCTTAGTGGTTGAACTGAATATTTTTGCTTTCTGCTGTATCATATTGTTGAACATTCTGTTGGAAGCTGCTACGCAAGTAACCCCAGCGGAAGGGGTTACACGAATAGGATGAGGGCCCGATGGAATCTTTGAAACATTCAGATTGAAGGCGCAACAACTAGTAGCTCAGTGTTTCAACATTCGGAAGAAGGAACTGCTCTCACGGCTAGAGATTGATGGGGTACAACACAAATGCTACAGCAACGAGCAGCCAGAACTACAGGTCAGGGGGGAAATTTTATCACGCCCACCAGAGATTGGGTACCAAGTCCCAAGTGCGATAGAACAATGATCGTTCCAAGGTGTACTCTCAGTGGGGAACAATATGAGAACAGCACCACTAAGGTTGGACTGGAAAAGGACTGGAAGCATATGGGAGAAGGACGCAACCCCCTAACTGGTTGAGAAGGACGCAACCCAGGATGCTTAGTGGCTAGTGGATCTAAGTGCAGACCACAACAACCTCCCTGAACAGGCTCCAGTAACCATCAAGTGGGAGATATTCTCCAGTATGAAGAGTTGGAAATCACCAGGCCAAAAAAATGTTTCATGCCTACTGGCTGAAGAAGCTGACTGTACTCCACGAGCAGCCAGAATAGAACCAGTCCCATCCACCCAATAACCTGCTGGAACATGGAAGCTCCTGTCAGGCATCATATCACCTAGGATGAGAATGCATATGGCTCAATACATGAGCGGGGTTACAAAAAAAATGGCAAGAATACCAGCTAAGACTGTGCACTGCTGGATGGATTACAAGAAGGCCTATGAATGCTTAGAACTGTGTAAGATCAACAGGACCCTAAGAGCCTTCATCAGAAGCGACACTAGTGTTGTGGCGAACAACACAGGCAAATGGAAACCATGAAGAGGCTGCCAGGAAAGCAGCAACCACCAAGGACCTGCAGAAGGTCAGGAAAGTCCTGAGGAGTCAGCTGAATGGTAAGAACAAGATCCAGGCTATCAGCCCCTATGCCCTGCCTGTGATCATGTACCCTGCTGGAATAATAAGCTGGCCAAAGGAGGAGATCGAAGCCACTGAAATCTAAGACGAGGAAGCTCCTTACCATGTATGGAGGGTTTCACTCCAAGTCCAGCACCCTGAGACAATATGTTAAGTGGAAGGAAGGAAGCCGGAGAGTAGTGAGTGTCAGTACCACAGTTCAGGAGGAGACAACAAACATCAACAAATACATCAGGAAAATGGCCCCAACGGACCGCATCCTCAGTGAATACCTTGGGCAGCAGGAGGAGGAGCAAGAGAATGAAGAGGAGGAACCATCATGGAAGGACAGGCCCCTGCACGGTATGTACCACTGGCAGATAGAGGAAGTGGCTGACATCCAGAAGTCCTACCAGTGGCTGGACAAAGCTGGACTGAAAGACAGCACAGAGGCACTAATCATGGCAGCACAAGAACAAGCTCTGAGCACAAGATCCATAAAAATGGCGAAAACAAGAAACAGTGGTGAACCTTTGCAGGAGTGGCCTGCCAACCAAACTTACCCCAAGAGTGCAGCGACATCTCATCCAAGAGGTCACAACAGACCCCAGAACAACATCCAAAGAACTGCAGGCCTTACTTGCTTACTTAAGGTCAGTGTTCATAACTCCACAATAAGACGAGATTGGACAAACGTGACCTGCATGGCAGTGTAAAACGTGCCATGCAGGTCACGTCGAACAGGCCCGGGCGCGGCTGACGGAGGATTTCTCTTCACCCACCTCCTTCTCTGACAGCTGCCGGCTCTAGTGCGCGCTGGCCTTGCCAACTCCCCGCTATTGGCCACGAAGGATTACCGCTCCCTTGCAGAAGAGGCGGATCGCATCCTCCTGGCTACCAGGAGTTTCGGCGTCCAGGCGATTGCTCAGGACTCACCAACGTTTTCCCCCGCCCCCTCACCGATGCTCCAGGGGCCCTTGCTAATTGCTTTGCTAAAAGGCAGATTACATGAAGCCCTGTTCAACAGCTGATTTGGAAGTACTGATATCTGCTGGTTATTCGATGTACCACAGCCCTGTGGCACATTCATCCCATGTGGGCTAAATACCAGTGAATATGTAAAAATAATGGTGTATCAATTGCAGAATACCCATTTGAGGCCCTGTACATTATAAACACACACACACACACACACACACACACACACACGCTTTAACAATATCTGTTATGTTTTTGTGACACCTAAGTGTCCAGACCACTGGCTTTCATGAGCAAGAGACAGGACTTTATGTCTATACATGGTTGGTATAACAATCTGCCTAACTTTACTCCAGTCTGCCCTTTCCAAACTTGATGGAGACCACTGAGACATTAAAACATCCTGTTCTACAAAATAGGCTTGCTGTTCTTTACTGGCTTGATCAGCACTTATCACATGCTTGAAACAATTACAGATGTATTAGCCACGTGGAGCTCTTGCACAGAGCTAACACGTGCTTCTCATTGACATGGAATGATGACTTATAGGTGAGCACATCACATCATTTAAATACAAAACTACACATTCAGGAATGCTTTCTAAAGTCTTCCAGCAACACTACCTCTCGCAGGCAGTCATAATCACTGGCTTTCGACGCAAGACACCAGTTATCAAAGAGAATCCCCTTCTCTCTGGCAAACTCCACATAGGTTTGAAAGTTTCCTCTGCTGTCGAAACTTCTGCCTATAAGGGACCAATTCATAAGCTTGCAAGAAAGCTGCTTTAACACTCGGATTAGGCTTTCCTTTAAAGGAAGTGCGGCCACCACCTCTTGAGCTTTGCCAGACAGTTTGCACTGCAACAAAAGGGGCCAAATATCAATAGGCCACTGCAAAGCACTAGCAAGTCGTTCAAATAAGATAAGAGATAAGATAGAACTTTATTAATCCCT
>NW_005187590.1:482363-483963 GCF_000239375.1 Pundamilia nyererei
GTCTTTGAGGTGTTGAGTTGCAGGTGGTTTGTGTGACTCCATGCGACAAAGTTCCTCACCAGACTTCTGTACTCCAGCTTCCCTAAAAGCGAGCACTAGAGAAATACACTTACTGACATCGAATGCTATAGCAGACGTGGAGATGGAACCTAGAAAGTCAGCAGAGGCAGATAAGGCTTGTAGCTGGGACTCCAGCTCAAGCTTATACCAGCTTTTTCTGCCTCTATCTCCAGCCTTCTGCTGACCTGGGCCTTCCCAGAAGCCTCTCCCAGAAGAGAGTGGATCATAGAGAGGAAGCTTGCACGGCTTCTACCCCCACTCATGCCCTCACCATCCATACTGGAACCATCCTTATGATCCTCCTCAAGCAGCTTGGCTCAGCCCAACAGAGACCTCAGCCAGATCAGGTACTTGAATCAGGCCAGCTTCCACCAACTTATCTACTACTAGGGCTTTTAACTCACTTTTACAAACTGTTTTTGGGACCAGCAGCTTAAAGTGGTCTACAATTTGCAGCAAATCACACTTGCAGCAACTAGTGCTTAAGTGCTCCAAACAAAATGCAGCCAACATAGCGCTTAACCTCTAACGGAAAAGGCTACTTTAAAGCAAACACACTTTCACATTTCTAGAAACAGGGAATCACTTTGCGAAAGGTATCCTGGACGAGCCCCCACTTATGTTACGACCCAGATCTGCCAGGGGACATGGGACGTAACATAAACGAGAGCCTCACAAGCAATGTTCCCTCTAATTTTTCATGTGTCTGAGCGAACACACAAACTCCCTGAGCGGTCCCTTGGACCAACAGCAGTTGTGTGCACTGTGGTCACGCCAGCATCAAATCCATCCAGGTTACGTGTTTTATTAAAATAATCAAATTACAGCATTTACATTTATGTTAGACTACTTTTAATTAACTGCTTTATCCCACTTACAATGAAAATGTGACCTGTGTAGTATGTTAACACTGTTGGAAGTAAAAATAACTTGAACTCCGATTTTGAAAACACAACTTTCTTTTTATTTTATAAAGCTCTGACTTGTATTATGAGTATGAGTCTGTGGTCTGGGAGAGAGTCCTGTAACTCTCTATCTGCAAAATATAGTATATAATGACCAATGTTGGGCAATTAATTATATAGTTACTTCTTCAAAAAAGTAACTGAGTTATGCAAACAACAAAGTTTTTTGCAGCTGTTTACCTACAAATGCAGCAAAGGCATTTTTTAAAATAAACATTTCAAACTATTTACAGAACAATCAGCTGTTCTGCATCAAATTTGATACCACACAAATTATTTGTTCCACTCCAAAAAGTAATTTCTGTCCATTATGAGATAAAGGAGAACAACAGCCTGCTCACATGCGGAGAGTGCTTTCGAGCGTTTTCCTTATAAAATGCCGTTTTTACCATTTCTTCCCGCAGTAAATATAAACAACGATAGTATTCAGGAAAAAAACAAACATTGCATATATTTTTTATCACAACTCTGGTTTTACATGGCCTAGCAACACAATTGTTCCGTCTGTCCTGCTCACATCTTCAATGGTTGTACACGTTGTCATTAACGTGGCTTCACTACACATCAGCCACGCC
>NW_005187590.1:502997-518409 GCF_000239375.1 Pundamilia nyererei
GTGACTTCAGTGGAAATTTCAAATTCAGGATCTGACACAGGCTGATTCATGTCCTACACAGTTCTTACAAGTTCATAGAAATTTCTGTTCAATTAGAATCAAGTATTTGAATTGATGATTGTAATTTTTATTCAATGTTGTAATTTGCGTTTCAACAATTTTTTGATTAATGTTTTGTTTCCGTTACAATAATATACTTTAATGTATAATATTGTAAAGGAAACAAAACAGGAAACAAAACATCAATCAAAAAATTGCTCTCTTTTTTATTCGGGCTACTTAAATTTATTTTGGGCTACCAAAAACCGAAGAGTCCCTGCCCGAAGGGCTACCAGGGAATTTGAAATTTTGAGAGCCCTGCTTAGCCTTGCACGCATTCTTATTTTAAACTTAATCTGGAATTCATTGCAAACTGTTTGTGCGGAATATGAATGACAAGATTTTGTTTTTCTACAAGAGTTAGTAAAAAACATCTCCAGTGTGATCAAATCTTCTTGCCAAACATCCATAGCTTGGCAGTGTATACAGCACTATAATGACCAGACCTAATTCTTTTGAAAACCATACATCTTTCCACAGGTCTCAACTTTATCAGACATCACCTAGACACAGAGCTGGATGATGCTAGGGCAAACAGCGGCCTATTCGACTAAGATGATGGACCCATGGGGTCAAAAAACCCAGAACCAGGGCTGGAGAGGTACCTTTCATGTCCATTCACTGGAGGTGTGGATCTATTGCATGGCGTCCCTCACATCAAGAAGCTGTTGACCAAAATCAATACACCTCTTCCTGCATCTGGAGCTTGTGAAGGACTTATCAGTCATGCAGGACTCCTGTTCACTGCTAAACAGTTACAGCTTCACAGAAAGAACCTTGAGAGCAAACTGCTGCTGAAGCTTAACCATCACCTTACTGAGTCAAGAAATGGCACATTTTTGCTAAATATGCAGAAATAAATGCACACCCATACAATGTATGGTAAACTGAGCTCCCTTGTATGTACATGAGGAAGATGTCTCGTTCTGTTTTCTCTGAGGCTGCTGTGCCATTTGGAACAAAAATGAATATAAAGTTTACAGCATATCTTGTCACTGGAAATTGTTTGGACTGTTTATATATTTATTTTATTTACTGTAGGTATTGGTGAAAAAAGCTTGTTGAAAATCTGAAATCTTGAAATTAGAATTGTTGTGCCTTATTTTGTTCATGTTTTTACATATATTCCGTTTGAAAATACTAAAATTTGTATATTTATTTTTTTTGGTTTGTCTGATAGCATTTATTTATAAAATAAATCAGACATTTCAAACGGTTACTCGCTACTTGAGTAGTCTTTTCACGAAGTACTTGTTTACTCTTACTCGAGTAACTTTTTTGAAGACTACTTTTCACTTTTACTTGAGTAATATTTTAAAGTAATGCTACTCTTACTTGAGTACAATTTTTGGATACTCGACCCACCTCTGCTTTTGGATCCACTTTTTTGACCATTTAAAGAAACCGAATTTTGAGGTACTGTTGAGTCCACTTCCCTTCTCAAAGGTGTCTAATTCCTACCTCTGGTATTTACCTAGTAATATTGCCATAAAACCATGGAAAGTGAGGGCTGCAGAACAGAAGCCAACTTACACGAGGAACAGGCCGGTTGTGTATTTTAGGACCCCACGGACATTACTGCCGCTCTGAGTTCGGTGACGTCAGAGCGGTCTGCCGATATTTGCGGGTTAAGAAAGATGGCGGCTGAGAAGAGCAGGTTGAAACAGCGGAGTCATAAAAGCAGCATATTTAAAGAAGGTAATTAATGCTCTGAGACTTGAAAGATTCTAGTAAGAAGAGTTTTTGTGTGGTTTTAACCGCAGTGTGTTTGTGCGCGTTTGATAGATAACAACGGTTATGAAATGACAATGCAGCGCTCCGCTTCGCCAAATATTCGCCTCAGCCGTTGTTTCGCATATTATTGCGAATTTGAGCTTCCCGCTGTGTTCGACCGATAAAATATCACTGAAAAGATTGTTTTGATAATGACACCGAGCGTGCGTTCTTTGAGCCGGGGACGACTCATTCTCGCTGTGCAGTGTGTTGTTACAATAAAGCCGGTGTGAAGCCACTCAGCTGTCCTCACCTGCAGCTGAATCTGTTTGTTTTTCCTGCTACTGCTTACCCCTTGAGCTGATGTTCCTTCTTGTAGAACATGTCATTATAACAGCCGCTAAACCGATCTGTCAATGTACAGTAAATAGAAGCCTGTATTCGTCTATTATCTAGCAACTAGCTAACTTAACTTGCTGTGTAATTTTAGCTAGGCTAATGTACGACGCACTGGATAACGAGGCGCTATAACAGCGGACACCGTTACAAATGTAATATAGCTTTATGCCTTAGGCCTTAGGGTACACACATTACAAATTAACTTCGAATTCCAACTAAAGTTAAAATTGCCAGTTGAAATGGCTTTCCTCTCTTATTAAGAAATTCATGAAATTAACATTTGTAAATGAAGATCTGAATTGAAAAATTCAGCTTTTTAATTCTCTAGTATCGACGAAACTTGTATTATTTTTGCAAGAGCTCTGATTGTGCAGCCTTGATCTCAAATGTAAGTCAACGATTTAATGGACAGAGGTCAGAAGGAATAAGCAGTGAGGTAAGTTTACCTTAATACTGGAATGCTCTACTATTTAGCTGTGGAGCTTCAAAGAATTACTTGCCAGTAGTTGTTACTTGCCAGTAGTTGTTACCTGTCACTGGAAAAAATAAAACGCATAAGCAATGCTGTCGTGGTTTTCGTGAAAGACACCCAGTATCAGGTTGGAGTAGTTCATAATAATCTGCTTACAAGGATCTCAAGGATACCAGGACAGCTGTGTTGGTTTCCCTGAGCTGGCTGTTTAGGAAATCTTGGATTTTTAAAGTTTACTAACTCCTTAGTCTGTTTGGGGAGTGTTGGTGGACTGTAATATCAAAAAGCCTTCACTGTTCTTTACCCTGTTTTTAAGCACAGAGTTTCTTATGTCATTGAAGAAGAAGCTGGAACTGTTTGCTGTTATAGATGTCATGTGATTTGTATGTATTTGTGCTGGTATGTTTATTATCTTGACAGATTCAAGTTCAGACTGAATATTGCAACAGCACTGATGCTTATAGACCTGTACTTATTAGCCTGATCCTAATGGGAATTCTTAGGGCGTGGTTATTGGTTTTGCAATTCTCTGATAAGCCCTGGGCTTCTTCATAGAAGCACTTTAAGACAGATTAGCAGAATTTTGACTGAATATAGTTTCTAATGTGTTTTAATAGCAAAGGACAGACACTGGAGAAATGTTTAAATTGGGCAACTTGCTGAAAGGGTGAATCTAAAGGGGGCGTGGCATGTAGACTGTTTATTTTCAGGGTTCCATAGCGTTATTTATTTTAGATTTAAATTTAATGCCCTGTCCTACCTATGACATGACAGCCTTACCTATCTGCTTTTGATGTGGAGGAGTAGCAGCTCTACTCTGAACCCCTCCCGAATGACTGAACCCATCCATCCACCTTTTCGAGGCAGAGCCCATCCACCTTTTACAAATCAGGCCTAGATTAATAGATTTACTGCATTTCCCAAAAACCATGAGCAGTCTGGTGGCAAAGTTGGCGGTCTACAGTAGTCCTTTTTAGCAAATGGCTGTGTTAGCCTTGCTCCATCTTAATAATTACACCAGCAGCAGAAAACAAAATACACTGTCCTGTCCAGCAGCTTCACGCTGAAACTTTACCGTGTCTTGCCAACATGGGTACAGACACAAACTGTGACTTCTCGTGACGAAAAGTCTGAACTCACTCACTGAAAATACTTGAAAACAAGCTAACTTCTCCACCTGCTCTGTGTCATCGCACACTGTCTCTTTGCGCTCTTTTTACTTTTCCTCTTCTCTCCCACCTTGTGCTACCTTCACCCATCATATGCAGGAAATTACATTTTTCACAAGCAGTTCACAATAACTGAAAGAACCTTTTTTTTTTTTAAACAATGTAAATATGTTTTTAGTCATTTTACATAAACTTTGACTTTTAACAAAATGCATTTACTCAATTTCCTTTTCTTTGTAATCTTACTTTACTTTCTTACTCCACTTTACTATCTATCTATAAATCTAAAATTAGTAAAACATAACTGAAGTTTTAGATTATAAATACAGTATGAGGGAGATGGATGATAGATATTAATAGATGGATCTCTTTGAAATCTTCATCCAGAAGAGTACAGTATGTTTATGCTTGGATACATTAATAGCTTTGCATTATTCACAGTTCAGATGATCTTCATTTGTCTAATGGTGTACCTCAGTGACCCCTCTGAGTTTATCAAATATCTGAAACAAAGAGTTTCTAGATGTCTTCCTCCCTTTCAGTTAACTTTATTCTGATTTGCTGGCCCTCGTAAGTAGAACGTTAAAGCACGGACTGTCTTTTTCATATAGCATAAGCAACATCACTGCTTCTATGACAAATTGAATGGGGACCAGGTCACCCAAAGAGTTAAATCTGTCCTGGTTACATGTCTCTATTCAATCTAAGTGGCTCTGTAGGTCAGTGAAGCATCACTGCTGCCATACAAGGAGCTTTACTCATCCAAAGGTTAAAACTGACTTTTGTAAATAGTGGTTTTATTTACTATACACTTCAGGTCAGGCCTGCAGTTCCGTAATGGCAATAATTCCTCTTAGAGGACTATAATCAAGAGGAAAGCTGAGGCTTCTAGAATTAGACTGGGTTTTTTCCCCCCATCCAGCAGACTTTCACTTCGACTGCCAGTTTATTGATTCCTGCAAGGAGACTCAACCTTCAAGACTACAGCCATGCTATATAGAACATATTCACACTGTAAAGAGTGCTTAGTTTAATGCATTTATTTGAAAATGGCAATAATGGTATTGCATTTGTTTAGAACTGTCAGCATTTTCCCATAAATAAAAGGCAATTAATTATTTTATTCTCTAAATACTCTAATATTCTATATTCTCTAATATTCACGTAAAGATTATTTTGGTAGTCAGTCTGTGGCTAATCTGTCAGTTAATTTTTATTAGTCAACGATTATTTATTCACTCCTTTAATCTTTGCTTCCTGTAGGCATACCTCTTGTTCCAGGCTACAGTGCATATTTGCTTTACCTGTTCAAGTTGCCCAGCTATAAATGTCACCCTGCTGTCTCTTCTCCAGCCAATTAAAATAATGACCCATGAAACATATGAATTTGAAGTCAGTGTTTTCAACCAATAACTGTAGAAAACATGGACGACCTAACAGCTTGTCCCCTGGTGTCTGGCTCCAGTATTGGTCATAAACCCCGGCTCCTCCATGTTATCAGATTTTTCACAAAGATGCTTTATGCCATTATTAGCAATTCTCATTGTTCAAGGGGTCTCCTTTCTCACAGGTTGGATTCTAGTTAATAACTTAATGCTGTTATTGGGGTCAACGTCATCATGACAGCTTTGACTGGCAACTGTTGTTACAGAGAAACTTGCCTATATCTAATCTGGAATGGCTGATAGAGCCAGGACGCGGAGAGGAGGGCCAGGATTTACTTTCCAAAACCACGACTGTTTCAAACTGACAGCATGAGGTGTTCTGCAGTAAACTGGATTAACCGACAGAAGGACCAGAGGCCTAACTGCACTTTTTCGGTAAGTTGAATGTGTGTTTGTAAGATAATCAGAAATTAACATCCTGAGATAGCTAGCTTAGTTGAGCAGTCATCTGTTGGGGAAAGCCGTGTTTGGTAGCTAATCCGTGCATGTGAATGAATATACCTTGACTAAACAAGTCACTCTGAGCTTGAATGTACATTAAAGTCAGTGCTGTACAGTCAGAGCTCTGCTGCTGTACTCAATGGAAAGATGTTCAGACCTGCAGCTGAAGATCAGGCACTAAAACTGTTTATAAGAGCAATGGAAAAATGCCACTCTAGCTGCTCAGTCACTAACTAACATGACAGTTACTGTACTTTTTATGAGTATTATTCTGTAAGAGCAACAAGTTAGACTCTCCTTCAGTTCTTTTGGAGAGCTGATTATAAAATATATGCAAATGGCAGCATTTTTGTGTCTCCCTGACATCTGTAATGACAGTAACACCAAATTAATAAAAGAAAATGCACTTTAAACCCTCATTGATGGATTTCATTCAGTTTTAACAGAAGAAGAATTACTGAAGATCGAAAATGTTCTCACAATACAGCCTGTAAAATCAGTCCCAGTTTCTGATTTCCGTTTGTGTCTTACACAGCTGATGTTCACAAACTAAAAGAAACAGGATTATAATAGGAAAGCAGGGGTATCTATACACAGCCTTGTACCTGGGGGCTTGCTTGTTGTGTTAGAGACTCCATGATAGTTCCTCCTCTTGCTCCCATTTCTTAGGTTTCTGTTGCCTGAGGTATTCACTGAGCACATTGGTGGTGGCCATCTTTCTGGTGTAGTTGTGGATATTCGTTGTCTCGTCCTGGACTGTGGTACTGACACTCACTAGTCCCCGGCCTCCTTCCTTCTTAGGCATACCTTCCTTCTATTTAGGCGTACAGTCACAGGGTGCTAGATTTGGGGTGAAACCCTACATGCATGGTAAGGAGCTTCCATGTCTTGATGACAGTGGCTTCTATGTCTGCATTGCTATTGCTGCATTCCATAGTCTACCAGAGGCCTGGGAGCTTGAGGGTCCTGCGGAGTATCTTTGCCGTTTCTAGGACTTCGCTCTTCTGGACAGAGATATTGGATGCTGTTCCTGGGATCTGCTGGAGCCACTCGCCTAATTCCTGACAATTGCTGCATTCTGTAGTCAGTATCCATAATGATCTCACTGAGGGGGTTCAGGCCTATGCAGAACTGGAACATCTCCTTGGTAGATCCCGCACTTGATGGTGACTTGGGCTATGGGCTTGAAGTTGGCCTCTAGCATTGTTTACCACATCTGCATTGGGTTCCTGATGAAGGCTGTTAGGGACCCGTTGATCTTGTACAGTTCTAGGCATGCCAGGATCCATTTGTGGTGCATCGAGTCATAGGCCTTCTTATAATAAATCCAGGCAGTGCACAGGTTGGTGAACCTGGTCTTGGAGTCTAGCACAACTGTTCTGTCTGCCAGTAGCTTTGCCAATTCCTTTATGTGCCCCCTCTCATGTGTTGAGCCATATGCCTATTCATTTTAGCTACTATGATACCTGACTAGAGCAGGGCGATATGACCAAAAATATTTATCACGATATACATTTGAAAATTTGCGATAACGATATAACTGATGATATAATTGACACTAGACAAAATATTTTACAACTCCACAACTTTATTAGTGCAAAAAAAACAACATCAATGTATTTTTACTTAAACAAGCAGCTGTTTTTTATTAAAAATTTAACAGTGCAAATGCAAATTCCTTGCTGACAGTTTAACCAAAAGGCATTTCCAGTGGAAACTGGCCGACATATCCTCAGCATAACCAAGGCATAATCGCCTTGTGCGTATGAAAACAAAGGCACTGCTCATGCGCGTTTTACCCATATACCCATCGCAATATTTCATTTTCTTACCGTTGCCCAACATTATACCAGTATTACCGTGAACTGTATAATATGGCCCAGCCCTATACCTGACAGGAGCTTCCATGGGGTACTGAGGTAGGGTATTGGCCCGGAGTTTGATGGAACTGGACCCTTCTAAGGATCCTTGGGGAACAGGACTGTCCGGCCTTCAGTTAACCATTGTAAGTGTCTTGACTAGCAGCTGCTTCATTTGCACTGTTAGATTCTCATAGAGTGCAGTCAGTTTCTTCAGCCAGTAAGAGTGAATCATGTTAGGGCCTGGTGCTGTCTAACTCTTTACATTGGAGACCCTTTCTTGGATGTCTGCCACTGTGATTGTTACTGAACCCTGTTCAGGCAGGGTTTTGTGGTCTGCTCTTATATCCACCAGCCACTGAGCATTGCCATTATGTGTTGCGTCCTTTTCCCATATGCTCTTCCAGTATTGCTCGGTCTCAAGCCTTGCTGCTGTTCTCATACTGTTCCCCTGACACTGACATTGGTTTATTGTCCTGCCTTCTATTTCTCTAACCCTAACCCTCTTGAAGCGGCTGGAAAAGGCTCAGTTTTTGCTTGGCAGTTTCTAAGGCCTCGGTTATGGGCAGCTTGCTATACTTCTTGGGCAGCTTCTTAATTTCCCCTTTCTGTAGCTCCGATAGTTGGCCAACCACCTTCCTCACGTCTTTGATCTGTCGCCTGGATTAACAAGGTCCGCGTCAGGTGTTGAGTAACCAGGACACACAGATGACAAGTGGAACAAGACAAAATAAGTGGGCAAGAGACAAAAATAGGGCGCTGTTGGAAGCTGCTACATAAGTAACCCCAGCGGAAATAGTTGCATGAATGGATGAGGGACCTATGGAATTTTCCATACCCAGCATCCAGATTGATGGCGAAACTAGTAGCTCAGTGTTCCAACATTTGGAAGAAGGAACTGCTCTCACGGCTAGAGATTAATGAGGTACCACCCAAATGCTATGTCATTTGGAAGTCAGCCACTTCCTCTATGTTGCCGCATGTTACATGCCGAGCAGCTGAGAAATAGAAGGCAGGAGAATAAACTAGCTGTTCCCAAAGGAACAATCCAAGGTGTGCTCTCAGTGGCAGGGGAACAATATGAGAACAGCACCACCAAGGCTGGAGACTGAGTAATACTGGAAGAGCATACGAGAGAAGGACGCAACACATAACGGCGATGCTCAGTGGCTTGTAAATCTAAAAGCAGACCACTGCACTAACCCTGAACAGGGTCCAGTAACCATCACAGTGGCAGACATTTAAGAAAAGGGTCTCCAGTATGAAGAGTTGGACTGCCACCAGGCCCCAGCATGGTTCACACCCACTGGCTGAAGAAGCCAGTAGGTTGTCAGTGAGCGCCTAACTACACAAATGAACCAAAGGATCAGTCCCATCCAACCACCGGCTAATAACTTGCGTCAGTACCACGTGGAGGCTTCTGGCAGGCACATGGGTCAATACATCAGCGGGGCACATAAAGGAATTGGTAGGAGTATCAGAGGAGCAAAACACCAGCTACTGGTTGACAGAGCAGTTGCCCAAGACTGCTAGACTAGGCTGACTAACCTGTGCACTGCATGGATTGATTATAAAAAGGCCTATGACTTGACGGCTCACACTTGGATCCTGGAATTCCTAGAATTGTACAAGATCAACAGGACCCTAACAGCCTTCATCAGGAACTCACTGGTGATGTGGCAAACAACACTAGAGGCCAACTTCAAATCTATAGCGCAAGTCACCATCAAGTGCGGGATCTACCCACTGCTGTTCTGCATAGGCCTGAACCCCCTCAGTGAGATCATTACGGATACTGACTACGGAATGCAGCAATTGTCAGGAATTAGGTGAGTGGCTCCAGCAGATCCCTGGAACAACATCTAATATCTCTGTCTAGAAGAGAGCAGTCCTAGGAATGGCAAAGATACTCTGCAGGACCCTCAAGCTCATAAGCCTCTGGTAGATGACCTGAGCTTGAAGGATAAAGACCGGCCACAGGTTTGAAAGGGGGAGAGAGAGAGAGAGAGTTTTTTTTTTTTTTTTTTTTTTCTCCCTCAACTGAGTTTGTTTCAAGTGTTCTTGTTTAAAAGGGCAAAATTAGGTTCTTAATTAGGTGTTGTTCACAAAGTTAAATGTTCAATACTCTGTACATGTTATATCGCTAGAGAGAAATGATGTGAAGCATTAACCTCCTAAGACCCGAACTCTTCCACGGCAGGCATTTTTAATTTCTCTTTGATATTTGGGCTGATTGGGTTCTCATGAATGTAAAAACAAAGAATTACCAGATTTTATTTTTTTTAACCAGATTTTTGTTCCTAAGAAAAATGAGAGCCACATATGAGGATATTCGTTTAAAATGTTGATAGAACAGTAGCAGTATAATGTCCTCGTAAGTGGATATCAGGCCCTTGTAGAGCAAAATTAAATATTTTGGTCTAAATAACCCAAAATGTGATGTCCACATA
Source organism: Pundamilia nyererei (assembly GCF_000239375.1). Taxonomy (NCBI): domain Eukaryota; kingdom Metazoa; phylum Chordata; class Actinopteri; order Cichliformes; family Cichlidae; genus Pundamilia; species Pundamilia nyererei. Next base: position 513,045 of record NW_005187590.1, read on the forward strand.
TGTGGACGCCAGGTCCTAGGAGGTTAATATGTTGTCCAGTACTCGGGCAGCAGCTCAAACAATGCTAATGATGTGTGTTTGTCTCTTGTTTTCCTGCAGGTGACCACCATTGAATTCTGACCACTTTATTTCAGATTTGAGAGATACACTTCACATTTTACAGTTTGTAATGATTCTTTTCTCCTTTTGATTACAGGAGCCGCCCTCAGCACCACCCAGAAAACAACAACAGAAAAATCATGTTATGTGTTCACTCTTGATGAACACACTGTTCATGACATGTTGGGTTTGTCCATCTTATTGGCCGAGCGGATAGTGGAGGTCTGAAGACTTCCCTGTTTGATCCCTGCGATGAGCGTCAGTCCTCCTGATGTCACAAAAATAATGTCTTTCTCAGTGGGTCAACAGAACATCTGGCACAGGACAGGTGTAATTTATAAAATAAAAAATAAAAAAATAAGCATGAAGCTTCTCCTAACCTTTGGACCCAGAGAACCGCCTTGGCCCTGCCTCCAGGGTGAATCTGTTGATTATGTGGACTCTGGATCATGTTATGAAATTAGAAGAAGTAATCACACTTCTGTGAAACCTTCTGCTGCTGTGTTTTTCAATCTAACATTTTATTCAAACAAAGTGCTTTGAGAGTGTATAATGTATCTAAAACTGTTTAAATCTTCAGTTTTATAACACCTAAGTCTTATGTTAAAATCTGAAAGGATAGCATTAACAGTAAAAAAACAAAAAAAACAAACTTTAAACCACATTTTTTAGAGTCTCAGCAGCTGAATAACAGTTATTAAGATTATTTTAAAATGAACCTAGAATTGAATTTACACAAGGTCCTGAATAATCAGATCCCATCTTAATGGCCTCATAGCACCATATCACCCCATTAGAGCACTTTGCTCTCAGACTGCTTACTTGTGGTTCCTTCAGTATTTAAAAGTAGAATGGGAGCCAGAGCCTTCAGTTTTCAGGCCCCTCTTCTGTGGATTCAGGAGACAGACACTATTTCTACTTTTAAGATTAGACTCAAAATATATATATATTTTCCTTTTTTTAATAAACATATTGTTAGGGCTGGATCAGGTGATCCTAAATATTTCCTTAGTTACATTGCAAGGTCCAGGCTGCTGGGAGGTTCCCATGAGCAAATGGAGTCAAAATTGTAGAAGAAACTGAGTGTTTCTTCTTCAGTTGCCCCTTTCACTTTGTTTATACACCTCTGCATTTCGTTATTATTTATTATAAATCTCTGGCTCTCTTCAATAGCTTGTCCTTTCCCTGTCTTCTTCCCCCCTTACCCTAACTGGTCAGGGGGCCAGATGGCTGCCCCCTGTGAGCCTGGTTCTGCTGGAGGTGTCTTCCTGTTAAAAGGGAGTTTGTTTTTTTTCCTTCCTACTGTTGTCAAAGCACTTGCTCATAAGGGGTTGATGAGCAAGCTTTTTCGGGTTTTCTCTGTTGTATTATTATAGGGTTGTGGGATCTTTACCTTACAATAAGGCAACTGCTGCTTTGATTTGGAACTATATGAATAAAACTGAATTGAAATTGGAAAAGTGTCTGTGTTTTGGAGGTATTGGCCATTTCTCATATTTATAATATTTATTAGAGATTATATTGTTGTCACCAAACCCCCCCCCCCTTTTTTTTTTTTTTTTTTTTTTTTTTGTTTCTTTCTTTGTTTCTTTCTCGTGAGAAGTCATGTATTTGATCAATTTGTAATTGCATTGACAATTTGTAATGACAATAAGAATATTGTATGTAAAATTTGTCTTGGAATGCTTCCAATTGTAAAAATTTACCATTGTCATGGTGATTAATAAAAATACCATTATCATGAAACTGTTTCTATATCCAGTGTTTTTTCTATTTCTGATAATGGTTCTCTTGTTCCATTGAGTAGAACCATGTAAAGTTATGGGTAAATATCATCTTCCACTAATAAAGTATTTGTTTGTGGATTTTGGCTAGGTTTACAGACAACTTTGTATTATCAAAGTCGCATATTATTGGAAAATCCAGACCTCCCATTTAATAAAAATTTCACAGTAATTTAACTTCCTCAAATGTACCTATTCAGAGTTGACGTCACAGCTCCAGGGCACTGATCTTTTAAGTACTTGTGCGTTGCAGTCGCAGGACGACTGTGATATTCTCACACACTTTTCAAAGTCTCCCTTTCATCTTTCTTCCATCTTCTCCACCCTCCTGTTATGCTGTGTTTTAATGGTCACACTACATTTTTCTTTGTTAGTACTGAGTGTAGTCTTGGCAGGCAGTCAAGGCGATACTCTCCAATGTATTTCTGTAGTATATTGTAGTTCTTAAACCATATAAGTGTTTCTGTAATATGACACATCAATAAAATTAGATGTTGAGCAATTTTCCTAGTCATTGTTATCGATGACAATGTGTAGCTGTGTCAGATCAACAGTTAGCTGTAAAAAGGATGTTACTGCAGCTGTGGCTACAACCGTAGCTTGCCTCCACCAGTGTGTGAATGTGAGAGTGAATGAATAGTGGCATTGTAAAGCGCTTTGGGTGCCTTGAAAAGTGCTATATAAATCCAATCCATTATTATTATTACTATTACTGATTAAGATTGTGTGATTTGCGTCATAATCTTTGTACTGTTACCTTGTGACAATTGCTTGTAAAGTTGGTGTGAACCATTAAGGTAGCCCTGTAATGACAGGGCTACCTTAATGTAACTGTACAGTTACTGTACTCTAACTGTAGTTTTGCAGGCCATTTCACTAATACTGGTAACACACAGATCAGGGAGTTTCTGACTTCCAGCATAATAGAAAATTAAGTAGACTATAATGAGCTTATTATATTAAGTTATAACATGTGCATCTTTATTACTCTTACTCTTCATGCTTATGGTTCTATTAAATAAAAACTGAATTAACCTCCTAAGACCCGAACTCTTCCACAGCATGCATTTTTTTTATTTGGGCATATTGGGACCTGATGAATGTAAAAACAAAGAATTACCAGATTTTTTTTTTTTAACCTTATTTTTGTTTTTAAGAAAAATAAGAGCCACAAATGAGGGTATTCGTCTAAAATCTTGATAGAACAGTAGCAGTATAATGTCCTCGTAAGTGGATATCAGACCCTTGTAGAGCAAAATTTAGTATTGAAGTCTAAATAACTCAAAATGTGATGTCCACATATGTGGATGCCAGGTCCTAGGAGGTTAAAGGAGGTATTAATTGGCTCACCTCTGTTCTTTGTGCCCTCAGTACACACTCTGGACTCTTTATTTGCCTACTGGTGAAATAAATCTGTAAGAATGTAGTGGCATTTGAGTCTGTCTGAAAACCTATTGTCTCTCCTGTGTATTTTTTCAGTCATTATTATATATGTTTAGCCCCCACTAACATCTATTTAATCTATTCCTAATCTATATATTCCTTTCTATTTCTTATTTATTTGCTTTATAAATACATTTGGCTCGACTTTGCATTGAGAGATGAGTTTCATTATCACCCCAACCGGTCGCAGCAGATGGCCGCCCCTCCCTGAGCCTGGTTCTGCCGGAGGTTTCTTCCTGTTAAAAGGAAGTTTTTTCCTTCCCACTGTCGCCAAAGTTCTTGCTCATAGGGGGTCATATGATTGTTGGGTTTTTCCTCTGTATCTATTACTGTAGGATCTACTGTACAATATAAAGCGCCTTGAGGCGACGCTTGTTGTGATTTGGCGCTATATAAATGAAATTGAATTGAATTGAATTATCCAAGTCAAAAATAATAGAAATGGTCTCCCATATAATAACAGGATCAATGTAGCTGCCACCCACCCCTCCAAACTCCACACTGATTTTTAAAGAATCTGGAAGTGAGTGTAATTTATCTAAGCACTCACAACCAACTGTTTCACAAGTGGTTGTTATATGTAGAGTTGCCAAAATTAAATTGCTAGAAAGTCATGTTATATTTAACAGCAATGTTCATGAATGTTGAGACAACTGAAAACGATATTTTTTTGCTACAAATGATAATTGATAATAAGAACACAGGCTGTAAATCCCTTTAATTGGCTAGTTATTGCTTTGTACCAGTGAACAGTCATGACCAATCATTTCTGCATTCTGAGCCTTCAGACACATTCTAAGCTTACTTTCCCCCTCTCAGGTGGCCACAGTTTTAAATCATGCGCATCCCAGATGAGGTGTGAAGAGGAGGACTATGACCTGCTGGAGGAGGAAGAGGAGGAGAAAGTGGGCAGGCCCCAGCCTGTGCAGATTGTAGTGGCAAATGAGGAGGAGCATTCATTCTTCCTGCAGGAGCAGGTGCTGGAGCAACTGCTGCTGCAGAAGAAGGTCCAGGACCTCCATGTGGTCGTCGTCTCTGTGGCTGGAGCTTTTCGCAAGGGCAAATCCTTCCTGCTCGACTTTATGCTTCGTTACATGTACAAACAGGTAACCTGTCAAGTTCTGTGAAATTCAAATTGTTAGTTTCATCATAATCCTGCTGACAAACATCACCAAATATATCCATTGACCTCAACTCTCGTCTTGGTGGAGCAGTCAAAAGAACCACTGAATGGCCCCACTCTGGCAAAACACAAATGCAAACTATACACCACGATAATGAGCTTATGGAATCTGGTTTTCCTGAATTAATCATTAATTTCAGAATTGGCTTGTTTCAAAATGTTGAAAGTTGTAACGCTGTGAATAATGCTGTACACATATTTGATTTATCTGAGTGTGGCTACTATTAACTGCGGTAGCAGTTTCTGTGTCCATTAACAGTTAATGTTCATAACCGTCACTGGGTGCTATGTCAAGCAGATGAGTGCTGCTCTTTGAAGCAGTTTCTGTCAACATACTGTGTGAAGTCTAATCCACACTGACGATGAAGATTGGGAAATTTGGTTTACTAGGAGTATTTATAATTTTATGTTAAGCTTATACTGCAGTGTTCATATCACTGCAGATGCAGCCCAATCCATCAGACTGCTCCTCTTTCCCCTTGCTGGTGAAGAAGACCCCAAGATACTTAAACTCCTGCACTTGGGGCATCAGCTTGTCTCTCACTCGAAGTGGCCCTTTTCTTATTGAGGACCATAACCTGTAACTTGGAGGTGCCAATACTCATTCCTGCCACTTCACTCAGCTACAAACTTCTCCAGTATGAGCTGAAGGTCACCTGCTCAGAAGAGATTATAAGGCCACCAAGGTGAAAGCTTTCTGCCGCTTGGCTACCCCTAGAAATTCTGTTCATAAAACATTATAAAGAGAGCCGGAGGACAGAGCAGCCTTGGCGGGGTCCCATCAAAAATAAGTCCAACTCATTGCTGGCAATACAAAACAAACACTTGTAACAGTTATACACAGACAGACTAGCTT
>NW_005187590.1:518468-526548 GCF_000239375.1 Pundamilia nyererei
CAGTTTGTTAGCTATACTCTTGTGATCTTCCAGTCATCTGATTCGTGGCTCGGCGGTGTGGAGGAACCTCTGACCGGCTTCACTTGGCGGGGTGGTTGTGAACGGGAGACCACGGGCATCCAGGCGTGGAGCGATGTGTTTGTAGTGGAGAAACCAGATCACAGCAAGGTCTGTGTCACAGCATCTTCTAGGCTGTTCCTTTTAAAATGTGGTGTGGGTATGTGTGTATATGTGTATAGCGTGAAAAAATGTTTCACCCCGTACTGATTTATTTATTTTTTGTTAACTTAAATTTGTCAGATCATCAAACAAATTTAAATATTTGACAAAGTTGACACATGTAAAAACAGAAATGTGTTTTTTAAGTGAAGGCGTTTATTATTCAGGTGAAAATACAGACCTATATAGCCCTGTCTGTAAAAGTAATTCCTCCTATGCCATCTTTGTAAAGCTGAGTTTAATTTCTCTAGCCACACCCAGGCCTGATTACTGCCACACTTGTGACAAATGGTGAAAAATGGAACATTGGTAAACCTTCCCAGGAGTGGCTGGACAAGAACTGAACAAAATTGCTCTAAGAGCTCAGTGACGACTCACAAAAGACTCCAGCACAACATCCAAAGTAGGTCTGACTTGCCTCAGTTACTGTCAGTGATACCGACTATGGAATGGAGCAATTGTCAACCACCTAATCTACCTACCACACAACTTGGATCTACCTGAATGACATTCTGATGTCTGTAGTGTAGCATAGGCGGATGGTAACAAAGAGAGGGAAGGTATTCCAAACTGATGGGATCGCATTACCAGAAGGCAGCATTGCAGACATCGAGGGCAGCTACAGGCACCTGGGAATCTCATAGGCAAATGGGAAATGGGAACCACAAAGAGGCCGCTAGGAAAGCTGCAACCACCAAGTACCAGCAGAGTGTAAAGCAAGTTCTGAGGAGTAAGCTTCATATGAAGATCAAGATCCCGGCAATCTACACTTACGCCCTGCCAGTGATTAGTAGCATCAGAAACCCAAGACGGAAGAGGAGTAAGGAGAAGAAGTAAGGATGATGGAACGGCAGGCCACTACTTGGCCACTGTCAGAAGAAGTGTCTGACATCCTGTCAGTGGGTGGACAAAACTGGACTGAAAGACAGCACAGAGACGCTAATCATGGCAGCACAGTAACAAGCCATAAGTACACGATCCATAGAGGCTAGGGTCTAACACACTAGGCAAGACCCCAGGTGCAGAATGTGTGAAGATGCCCCTGAGACAATCCAGCACATAACAGCAGGGTTCAAGATGCTAGCACACAGGGCATGCATGTAATGCTACAACCCAGCAGGCATATTATACAGGAACACCTGGGCTGAGAATGACCTGGAAGTCTCAAGGTCAAAATGAGACATGCCCACTAGGGTCGTCGAGACCTAAGATCATGTGGGGACTGCCAGATACAGACAGCCAAACTGGTGATGGCTAACCAACCGTACATAATAGTCGTGGACAAGCAGAGGAAGACAGCTGTAGTGATTGATGTAGGTATACCAAGTGATATCAGGGGGCTGAGAGAAGAACTCAAGAAGATGTCGAAGATGAAGGCAACAGTGGTCCTAGTGGTAATCGGAGTACTCTCGTTACCCCCCCCCCCCCCCCAAGCTGGGCAAGTGACTCCAACAGATCACAGGAACAACATCCTTAAGCGCACAGGCCTCTGGTAGAGGACCCAAGCTTGAAGGAGAAATAACGCCCTTGGGGGAGAGGGAAATTTAAAAAATATATATATTTATTTGTATGTATGTGGTGTGATGTTTTTATTTTTACATCATTTTTCCACAGGTTGCAGTTCTACTAATAGACACACAGGGAGCGTTTGACAGCCAGTCTACCGTTAAAGACTGTGCCACACTATTTGCCTTGAGCACCATGACCAGCTCTGTGCAGGTCAGTCATCTTTTTTATTTCTAGTATATTCTAGTTGTCACATAAGAAACTCTTTAATTCATTGTGATAGTATAACAATAGAATATACATTTTTATCTAGAAATTATGGCATCAACATTATGTGTGTTTCAGGTGTACAACCTTTCCCAGAATGTTCAGGAAGATGACCTTCAGCATCTCCAGGTCAGTATCAGCCTGCAAGACAGCTTTACTATTTCTAGACTGAATCCTATAGCATAAACCCAATTCTCCAAAAAGTTGCTTCTGTTCATCTGGACATAGCGTTTTGTGAGAGAAACGTTTCGTCACTCATCCAAGTGACTTCTTCAGTCTCAACTGACTGCAGGTTTCCCCAACCTTATAAACAGTACATTTGCATAATGACTGAAACCAGCCCACTGAAGGAACAATGGGCTGAGAGGTCAGTCAGCTGAGACTGAAGAAGTCACTTGGATGAGTGACGAAACGTTTCTCCCACAAAACGCTACGTCCAGATGAACAGAATAAACTTTTTGGAGATTTACTTTCCTAGATGATTGAGAATGCATCAAGACCCCATGAACCCAATTATTTAGGTTATTTCTTATGTTACGTTATTTCAGCAACAATTAAATGCATCAAATTAGATGCATTTAATTGTAATGATTTGAGTAATTCAAATAATTTGATTATAAAAAAATACTTGACAGAGCTGTGTGTTAAATGATGTGTCATTTAACACACAGCTCTGTTGTGTGCTAATGTGTTAAACGATGTAAATGCGAGCGTGGGTTGTACTAGACCATATTTATTTAGGCTTTCATTAAAAACGTTTTACGTTGAAAGTGAAATAATATCAAATGTTGTTGTCATTTTAATTGCGTTAATATTTAAACATATATAAGCTTTTTCACAAGCCAATAAAAAAGTATGGTTCAGTAAACCTGAGGGTCGTTAGATTGGACACTGAACTGTTATTAATATAATTTAACATCTACACATCAGCAGCACAAAAACCTTGCATCAACCCACATAGCAAAATTCGTATGGCCCGGATCTGGCCCACACAATGTGCTTACACATGGCCCACATACCGCAAAGAATGACGGCCCTTTGGTGGCCCAGACCTGGTTTGCCAGAGGTGAACCACACATGTAGGTAGAGTGGTGGCACCATGATCGGAAGGTCGGGGGTTCGATTCCACTGAACAGCTACCCTGAGGTACCCCTGAGCAAGGTACCGTCCCTACACACTGCTCCCCGGGCGCCCAATGGCTGCCCACTGCTTCACTGAGTGAATGGGTTAAATACAGAGAGGAATTTCCCCACGGGGATCAATAAAGTACACTTTCTTCTTTCTTCTTTAAACCTCACTAGGTTTTGGATAAAGTGTATACTCACAAACCTGTCAAATCTGCATTTGAAACGTTTGCTACCATATAGGGCTGGGCCATATCATATTGTTCACGGTAATACCGGTATAACGTTGGGCAATGATAAGAAAATGAAATATCGCGATAGAATATGGGTAAAACGCGCATGCGCAGTGCCTTTGTTTTTATATGCACATGGCGGAAAAAGCATGGTGGCGACGGAGTATGAGAAGGGCGAAAGTGGATCGTTGAATGAAACGGATGAACCAGAATTGGTTTGTAAAAATGCTGCAACTTCAGTGGTGTGTAACTGGTTTAGCTTTCATCCGTCACATACACAACAAAGCACTATTTTTGGTAGAGCATGCTAGCGCGCCGTCGTTATTACCATTTTTTTTTTTTTGGAAAATATGGCACACTTAAAATCAATCCTTTGATTTTTCTGAAAATCGACAGTGCCCTTATAATCCCGTGTGCCTTATGTATGAATTCTGGTTGTGTTTACTGACCTCGAAATGATTTTATGCACACGGTGCTCGAAAATCAGTCAAATGTTTTAGTACGACTTTGCTAAGCTATGAACCCGCACCGCTTGATGGATTGTCGGAGCATTACGGCTATCATAGGCAGGCGCCTCGCGGAGTGATACGTTCTGCGCTGTGTGTATAACGTCTTTTTATGTTTTGTGGATATTATACATGGTTATGCTGAGGATATGTCGGCCAATTTCCACTTGAAATGCCTTTTGGTTAAATTGTCAGCAAGGAATTTGCATTTGCTCTGTAAAATTTTTATATAACTTTAATGCATATAAAAAACAGCTGCTTGTTTAAGTGAAAATACATTGATGTTTGTTTGTTTTTTTGCACTAATAAAGTTGTGGAGTTGTAAAGTGTTTTGTCTAGTGTCAATTATATTGTCAGTTATATCGTTATCGCAAATTTTCAAATGTATATCATGATAATATTTTTGGTCATATCGCCCTGCTCTATTACCATAGCAGTATAGTATTGCAACATGGCATTTGGGTCTTCTTACTAAAATGGGAAAATAGGAACATAAATAGTGCCACCATTGCCAGACCTGGCCCACATCTGGTTGACATACACCCACCCATGACACCAGTCAGTCAGAAGTGCCAGCTTGATGCCGGATCTGGACCAGATCTGGGCCAGACCTGTCTGTTATGTGGGAAAGCACAGGGTAGACTTCAGAATGCTCAGTTTTCTTCATAGCAGCCACCACATTCCTTTAAAGTCTTTTAAAGGCTTGAAGACACAAACTCACTCATTCCCTGCACACTTAAACTTGCAGACACACATGCACAAAAACTCATAATATGCACACACCCCCTTTCAGAGCTCTTTTTTTTCAAAGCTGCCTTTCAGAACTCTGATTAAAAGATGGAATAATCAAGAGATTACTCGATTACTAAGATAATCAATAGCTGCAGCCCTACATCATATCCACGCATGAAATGGACAAGCAGTTTATGAAAGCTGCAGTCTCTCTAAACAAGATAAGGTCAAATTTTTCTGTGACAAGAATCAAAGAAAAAAACAAACACCAAATGAAAAAATAATTGTTTAGCACTCTTTTTAAAAATCACTACAACAGCATAGGAAATGGCCCAGAAAGGTTAGTTTTTTATGTGCTTCTTTTCTCTGACCCTCTGCCTCCCACTGAAGTATCCCTCTGAAGTTTAAGAGAAAATGACAATTTTTCCATCGTATAGATCTCTTGTACAGAATGTATCCAATCTTCCATCGTTGGTGGTTCAAGCTTAAGCCATTCCCTTGTAAGAGGCTTTTTACTTGCGGCCAGTAGGATATACAAGAGTCTATTATCATTGGAATTCAATTTATCCACTGGTACATTACACAAAAATATGGTCTCAAAGGTTAAAGGAAAAACAAATGAAAACACATTTTGTAGATGTTCATGGATTAGAGACCAATACTGGCGAATAACTGTGCAATCCCAAAAAGATTTGGAAATGGTTAGCTCCATCTCCCCCACATCTCTAACATGTGTCACCAGTTCCCCAATATCTTTGTTAAGCAGGGGTGATGAAAAATCTCATAATTCTTTTCCAGCAAAATTCACGCCAAACATTAGACCCAGTGGTAGCCCACTATATCTTGCATGTGTGGTCCCAACACTCCTCTGTAATTGACAAATTACCTCTTTTTCCCACATTGCTTTAATATACACAGTGCTGTCGTTTTTACACCGCAGGATGCTGTTATATAATTTGGAAATAATTTTACTTTGCACTCCAGATTTGGTTAATAATAAAAATGTTTCTACAAATTGTAATTCGTTTAGGTTCACTTTTAATTTTTGATTAAAATAATTTCTGACCTGTAGATATCTAAAGAAGTTGTCTGAACCTAAATCATGTTTACGTCTTAAGAAGCTGAAAAAAAAAAAAGCTCAAAGCTTTGGAATGCCCCCTTGTGGACAAATGAATAATAATTAGTTATACCTTTTGAAACCCAGTTCTTGAATCTATTATCGTAATGATTTGGGGTAAAATCTGAATCATATGCACACCATCTTAAAACCTTGGAGCCCTTTTCCAAACCGCGAATTCTTATTACTTCTTTCCAAGCAGATATCATTATTTGTAGTATAGGTTCGTCTGCCACGTTTATGTCCGATATTAAAGCTGTAACTGGTATTCCTTTAACTATTGTTCCTTCAACATCTTTCCATCCGGCGTGTAATCTGGACAACAGAGACATATCCATGGTCTTAACTGAGCTGCACAATAATATTCTCGTAGACAAGGAAGCCCACGACCTCCCTTTTCTTTCTTTAGTTTGAGTGTTTTATATTTAACTTTAGCTTTTTTCCCATTCCAGATTTTGACAATCCAGTATTTTGACAATATTCTATCCCATGCCACAAACTGTTTTTGTGGTATGGCAATCAGTAAAGACTGAAACAAATACAGCAGTCGGGGAAGAATATTTAATCTGATTGATTCGATCCTGGAGTGTAGGTCCAGAAACGGAATGGTATTCCATCTTTGTATATCTGATTTTATAGATTCATTTATCTGGGCATAGTTGGCACTGAACATTTTGGTGAAGTCACGGTGTATTACCAACCCTAGATACCTAATGCTATCTGCATCCCATTTCCATTTATAGCAATTCTTAATTTTGACTGGTGGTTCATAGTTTACAGTTAATACCTGCATTTTATTTACATTAACCTTATATCCCGAAAAAGAGCCATACTCTGATAGCATGTCCATGATTTGGGGGAGTGCCTGTAAGGGAAAGGATATTGTTAAAAGTAAGTCGTCAGCAAGTAGTGCTAATTTCTGTTCCCCTCCTGCCGTTCTTACTCCAGTTATATCCTGTCTCTGCCTGATCCATTGACTTAATGGTTCTATAAACAAAGCAAAAAGCAGTTGTGAAATGGTTCTTTATTCTATGTATAGTCCTCTCTGCTTGTTGCTTCCTAAGTTTAAGAAACAGGAGTCTTAATGATTTCCTCCCTACCTCGCATTGACGTTGTTTAATAAAAAGACGTTTTTTCTGTATGTCCATTGTGTTTAGATTATCTTTCTTTTTTTTATTATATCAGATTTAATATCATCATTCAGCGTCACAGAGTGTAGATGTTGTAGCTCTAACAATTTGTCTTCTAATTGACAACGGTTTTCCCACCTTGATTTTATAATGTAAGAGGATATACTAATTATTTTTCCTCTAATCACTGCCTTCAATGCATCCCATAATATTCCCGGAGATACCTCCTCATTTTCATTATACTCTAAGTAAGTTTCTATTTCTTTTTTCAAACTCTCTTTAATATTTGGATAATTTAAAATGTTTGAATTCAACCTCCATAAGGTTAATCTATTTTTGCTATTCAGGCAGATATCAAGATAAACCGGGTTATGATCTGAGATGGTACAAGCGGCTATTTCACAGCTTTTAATTCTAAATACATAGTTCTTAAACACGAGAATATAATCTAGCCTAGAATATACGTTTTGCGGAATTGAGAAATGGGTGTACTTTCTATCATTTGGATGAAAATCTCTCCACACATCTAGTAGTCCAAAATCGTCCATAAAATGCACCATTCTTCTTCCACTATTCCTCTGATCACCTTTTCCGTTTGAAGAATCTAGTTTGACATTTAATGTGACATTAAAGCAAATGAAAATTCCCTGACTCCTTGTTGTTGCCAATTTCAAAATCTGCCTATATAAGGACTAGTCACTGCCTGGGGGAATATACACATTTAAGAGAGTAATCATGGTACCCTCAGTCTTACCTGTTACCAATATATATCTACCTTATATGTTCATAATTCAAAGCTGAGGATAACAGAATCGCCACCCCCCTTCGCCTCCCATAACTATGAGAAGAATAGAAGGCATGTTTGAAACCTTGTTTGTTAAGTTTTGCCTGGTCTTTGTCAGCTAGATGTGTTTCCTGCATCAGAACAATTTGGGCTTTGTCCCTTTTAAACTTAGATAGGGCTTTCCACCTTTTCACTGGACTATGTAAGCCATTAATATTAATTGACAAAATTTTTATTAACCTGCTACTCATCTAAATTGTAATTTTCTGTGATTATTATCTGCACACCCTTGTAAAAACTAAACATAAAACATATGAAAAAAAGTTTCATCAGAAAGGAACAGAAATCAAAATAAAATCTTAACTTCCGAGGTAGAGGTCCCTGAAATGGACCCTGCTTCACCTCGAGAGGCAACTTCCTCATCAGTCTATGAAGGAGGCTCTCGATGGCTTAGGCCTCACC
>NW_005187590.1:528991-542969 GCF_000239375.1 Pundamilia nyererei
GTCTCCGAAAACGTCGGAGCACTTTTGAAAATATGTGGTGTCCTGATAAACTGAGCAGATATTTGAAGTTTACACAGCTACATTCTCGCCTGAAAATATGTTAAACGTTTATTTTGTGACCCAGAAAGAATAATAAGAGTAATATTAAACTAACTAGCTGCCACCATTGTTGGAAACTGAGCAGGGCCACGCTATGAATTCTGGGACACAGTTTCTTCTTCAGATTGTTATTCTTGATGTTAAAACAGACCCTGACAAATAGCATTAAGCATTGCTTATCAAACAATCAGATATGCAAACAATTGTTCTTGTACTTCTTGATATTTTATAGCTGCTTCTGTTTTCTAGGCTTTTTTTGCTTGTTTTGTCTCCTCAGCTCTTCACTGAATATGGACGACTGGCCATGGAGGAAGTCTATGAGAAACCCTTTCAGGTCTGCCATACTATGGTCATTGTCCTTAAAATATATAAGGGAGGTTTCTTTTAATTTTAAAACAAGCTTTGTCTTGTTGTATCAGTACTTGTAAAGTCATGAAAGGAAAACATTTTGTCTTCATGTCTGTTCCTGGTCAAAGCTTCTAACAATCTTTTTCTTCATACCAGCACATACTGCTTGAGTTTTAACTGTTGCACACTCTTATCCATTTCTAGATGTTCTTCACCTGAAAGTCACACATTGATGTCCATGCTGAATAATAATTTAAATGTTGTTTTTTAAGAGACTGATGTTCCTAATCAGAGATTGGAGTTACCCATATGAACATCCATACGGCCTGGAGGGAGGGCGGGGCTTCTTGGATAAACGATTGCAGGTGAGTTGAATAATTAAACCCTAACAGCCTGACTTAATAGATCAACAAAGTCACGTGGCAGTGGATGTAAAGCAGGTGGAAACTGCCTACCTACTATATATAGAGGCAATCTTCTGTCGAACATCTCCACGGTTTTTTACATTTCACATTGTTTTAATTTGTTTTAAGTGCAGTAAATCAGATATTAACTGAAGTGCCTGGCTTGTGTTCAGGTGAAACAGAACCAACACGAGGAGCTCCAGAATGTCCGCAGACACATCCACTCCTGCTTCTCCAAAATCAGCTGTTTCTTGTTGCCTCACCCTGGCCTCAAGGTGGCCACCAATCCTCATTTCGATGGGCGGCTCACAGGTATAACAGAACTTGTAATAGCAAAGGTCAGTTCATCTTCTTTTCGTGTGTATGTTCTCTTCCTCACCCCTTGGAGGGTGGTATTTCTCTGTTCCTCAAGCTGGGCCCTCTCCCGATTATGGATGCTCCTGGATTGTTGCTCTGGCACTAACTAATCCTTGCCCTCCCTTTTTTTATTGCTCATCGACCCTCAGGATGCTTAGCTTTGGGTGGAGACCTGAACATTGTGAGGAGTTTTTGTGTTTTGACATCAATAGCGTGGCCACCTTATTATTCCAGCTGTGCTGTAGCCTCTGAATGTTCTGCGCTATAGATTGATATTTACATCAAAAGCTGTGCGAGAAATAGCATAATCACAAGTAAATCTGTCCATCTGTGCAGGTATTGATGATCACTTGTGCAAGTATATTTTCGTGCACAGAACTTGTGCACAAAGACGGCATCTCACACAAGTGGCTAGTTTATGAGGGCTGCTCCATTATGCTCTTGATGGTAACTCTTTGTTCTTGAAACCAAATCAAGCTCGCTCAAATCACCTGAGTTTTGACTGTATGGAAGCCCAAAAGAAAAGGGGTCCTAATGTGATTGTTCACTTTGGACAGTTAAGGTTATTGTGTTAAATTACACTGTGGAAGCAACACAAGAACTGTTTTAAACCACTGTCTATGTACCATTTACGATTTTGAAAATGACTTTTGCCAAATTAACTATCAGCAGTTATTGTTTGTAGTGTAGCAGTGGAAGTAGTGAAAAGTGTCATAGGTGTCAGTATTTTAATGCTTTAATCCTGAAAATCTCTCAGAGCAGAGGTACTTGCAAGGGCACAAACATGCAGGATGTCTTGGAAAGTAGAAACTCTTCCTTTTTTAATCCATGGCTGCTGAGTTCTATGTGTGCAGTTTGTTGAATTTATGCGAGTGGAGGAATATGTAATGTAATGGTATGTTACATGTTATAATATGTAACTATGCATGCATATAGTAGTAGTGAACAAACAGAGAAAAAATGCCGTGTGATAGATGTAGCAAAAGCAACTTCAGGAAGAATGAACAGAAGAAGCTCGAGAAAGGAAACAGGCTGAGAGAAGACCTATAGAAGACACTGAAGGTAATCGAAACACTCAGAGCAGTGACCCCCAAATTTGGGGAGCAGCTCTAGCACATTCCAGGAATTATATCAGGTTTCTGTGTCCAGAAGAGCGCAGTCCTAGGATAGTTAGGATAGTGCATAGGATCCTCGGGCTCCTAGGCCCGACCTGAGCTTAAAGGACAGACAGTTTGTTTCTGTTTTTGTATGTAATAATATAATATATTGGCCCGGTGGCGCCAGTGTCCGGCAGCCTCGCCTCTGTCAGCGCGCCCCAGGGCAGCTATGGCTGCAATGTAGCTGCCATCACCAGTGTGTGAATGTGTGTGTGACTGGGTGGATGACTGAATGTAGTGTAAAGCGCTATACAAATACAGGCCATTTACCATTTATTATATATTGGTAGGAACACTAGAGGGGTGAAACATCACCTTCTAGTAGATAGAGCAGTCGCACAAAACTTCAAGACCAGACTGACCTCATCCTGGATCGATTTTTTTTTGTTTTTTGCAACTCAACCAGATGCTTTTGGTAGCCATCAACAGTATTTTGGGATAATTCTTCTTGAATTTTGTGGTGAAGATTGTACTGAACTAATCAAAGCAAATAAAGAGTGAAATGACCCTGGGTAAGAGGGTGTAGGCATGGTAATCAGGGGCAGATATGAATATAATGATGAGCTTTGACTGTTCTGCTTTTTAGAATAATTATTCAAAGTGTTTTGTATACGTTTTTGTAGCCAGCTGTGAGATCAATATTTAAAATGTCGATGATCAGCTCTTCAATCTGTTTGGCAGGGAGTGCATGTTTATATGCCATCTTTGTGTCAGTGCAACCAAATATTACAACCCAAAAATAGTTTATAACTTTTCACCATGTTTTTCTGTAATGTTAATTTTTTTAGATGTGTTAGCTATTATGTGTCATTTGTTGTACCCTTTGTTTGTTTGTTTATTCTAATGTGAATTTCAATTTACAGACTGTGACGATCTAATTAATATAACACCTAAAAACCTATATTTGGTCAAGTCTTACTTAAAATGCGAAAATATGGATATAAAGGAACAACTTGGCTTGCTCAGGAAATTATTTATTTGCAGGAGGGATCTAATTGACCCCTCAGGGATAAACATGGAATGCACACAACTCAGTGCTTCTCCACCAGGAGAAGCTATTATACACTTTTTTTGGGGTGGGGGGTAAATATGTTTTTGGTGTGTCACTCAGATATTGATGGGGACTTCCAGAAGGAGCTGCTGAACCTCGTTCCAGCGCTGCTTGCTCCAGAAAATCTAGTGGAAAAAGAGATTGGAGGAGTCAAAATTACCTGCAGAGATCTGCTGCACTATTTCAAAGTGAGTTTACTCGTCAGTAAGTCATCTATGTAAGACTTGGTTGAAAGCCACAGAAAAAGCTATCCGTTTTGGTTGATTGTATTGTCAAATTTCTAAAAATGTTCCCTACCCTACTGCTGTATTTGCAGGCCTACATGAAGATCTATCAGGGAGAGGAACTCCCTCATCCCAAATCAATGCTCCAGGTTGGTTCAGCTCCTTCAGTTTCACTGTTAGATGGCTCCATCTCCTGGACAGTTTACATTATGATCTGTAATCAGAAGAGTAAGTGTCTCTGAGATTAAGAAGTGAATGGCGTCTGTTTATTATGAAGATTTTACATCTTCAATCAAGTATCAAGTTGATACATTTGCTTTAAAGGAAAACAACAACACCACATGCCTCAGATCAGGCTGCACTCAATCTCAGTTTAATTAAAAACTTTCTGTATTGATTAATGTGTGATAAAGATTGTTTCTGCACAATGTTTTGTCCTCTGGTTTTTAGGCAACAGCTGAAGCAAATAACCTTGCAGCTGTAGCAGGATCCAAAGACATATACAACAAAAGCATGGAGCAGGTAAACATATGGCATTTTGAGGGACATGGATTTAAGCTGATCTGGAGAGTTTGAGATCCAGACACCTCAGAACTTGGATGTCAGACTAAAGTAATGTAACTCCTGACTCTCAATTCTGATTGATTTGTGAAGAGTACACATATAACCACAAAATATGTGGTTAACATGAGTTTGTGCCAGAAGTTTGATCATTGTCTAAACACTGTTACTTCCTGTTCATTTAATCAGAGATCCAGGTTTTGTTTGATGAATTCAGTTAATTTTTTTGTTGTATTTCCTGTCCTGGTCTCAGATCTGTGGTGGAGACAAACCATACATTTCCCCAGCAGAGTTAGAGCGCCGTCATGTGGAGCTACGGCAGGCTTCCGTGCGGTGCTTCCGCTCTGTCAAGAAGATGGGCGGAGAAGATTTCTGCCGGCGCTACCAGGAGAAGCTGGAGGCAGAACTCGATGAGGCCTATGCCAACTTCAGCAAGCAGAATGATGGAAAGAACATCTTCTACGCTGCACGGACGCCCGCCACACTCTTTGCTGTCATGTTTGTCATGTACATAGTGTCAGTTGTCACCGGCTTTGTGGGCATTAGCTCTGTGGCCACGCTGTGCAACCTGGTGATGGGATTGGCTCTGACAGCACTCTGCATCTGGGCCTATGTTAAATACTCTGGAGAGTTTCGCGAGGTCGGAGGATTCATTGACCAGGTGGCTGAAACCCTCTGGGAACAGGTGAGAGGACAATCTTTGCATTACAAGTGGTGCAAATTTCTTCTAATCTTTATGTCAGTGAATGATTGATTAACTGATTGATTGAGTATATCAGCAGTGTTGGGCAAGTTACTTTGAAAAAGTAATTAATTATAGTTACTAGTTACTTCTTTAAAAAAGTAACTGAGTTAGTAACTGAGTTACAAGATTCTAAAAGTAATTAATTACTTGAAAAGTAACTATTGCGTTACTTTAAAAAATGTTTAACCCTCTGGGGTCCAGGGTATAATTGGCCATTTTTAACTACTTTTGATTTGCCCTCCACATTTTACCTTTAAAAACTATTTACTTTGCCTTGTTTGGTATCATTCTTTTCAGCAAAACCTCACGTGTCTGAATTTACAGTTATGTTTTCATTTTGACATTCTGTATTAACCCAGTTGATCTAAAATCAGACAAAAAAGTAGAGAAGGTTATATTTTTTACTGTAACAACCTCAAACATGTTTATTGAATCATATTTCATAACTTTAAATGCAAATATAAATGGTCAATTTCAAAATCCTATGCAAGTTTTGCAAACAACAAAGTTATTTGTGTCCATTTACCTTTTACCCTTTTTCAAATAACCATTTCAAACTATTTACATAACAATCAGCTGTTCTGCATTCAATAAGATGCCACACAAATTATTTGTGCCACTCCAAAAATGTCTGTCCACTATAAAGGAGAACATCACAGCCTGATACCTGCAGGTCTGACAGCAGGAGGTATATCACTCCTCCTGTTTTCTACCTGGAGACCGCAGTCGCCTCATTGTTCTGACACACAACGCAAAAATATTCAAAACGCTACACGCTAACTGCACAAGACAACACATTAACTACACACTCCAAACACACTAAACGTCACAAATCTCTCACATCTCAAAACTCGCTCTCTCTCTTTTTCTGCTGTCTTTCTCTCTCTCTCGCCGTCACTCCTAAAACGCCCCCCTCTTCCTAAACAGCCAAATGTCATGTTGCCATATCATTTTTGATTGGTCGTCATGGTGCATTTTTCCACCAACACCAAAGGGCTGTTTCTTGTTTTTTTTGTTTTTTGGTCATAAGCAGAGAGTGCTCGCTGCACTGTCCTTAGACAGTAAACGTTACAAAACTGTTGAGGAAAAAACGCCACGTATATATTGTTTATCATGACTCTGGTTTTACGTGGTCTATCAGTACAATTTAAAAACTGGCACCTTGTTGCTTTGTCATCTTGAAGTGGTCGTGTGATTGGCTTACCACGACTACTTTATTCTTCCTCAGTCAAACAGCAGCACTCATGCGATTGTTTTGCCCCCTTAGCTCCAGGTGTTGTGCCAAAAAGTCATCGTCTGCCAGAAAGTGATTGCCGCCTGCGAGAGCGCACGCAGCTGCTTGAAGCTGTAGCGCCCAGATTACTTACAGCTACTTTCGTACAACTGATATAAGATGTGGTAAGCTGAAGACAGCTTCAACCGTCTGCTTGTTGAAAAATAGTAACGCAACCGCACCGTATTTTCTTCTTAGTAACAGTAACGGCGTTGTAACAATAGGAATTATTAGTTAGATAACTTGTTACTGAAAAAAGTGACGCCCTTAGTAACGCCGTTACTTGTAACCCCGTTATTCCCATCACTGTATATCAGTATTTTTATGTAGGTTCTCATTTAGGTCATGGTATATCAATGTTTTCTCCCCACCTTTTATGCTTCACTCAAAAGTTTTCAAAAGTGAGAGGTGATTGCCATCATCAACTGTCTAAATTTTATTATTTAAAATTCAAGTACCTCTATTTGTCAGGAGTTTAACCTCCTAAGACCCGAACTCTTTCATGGCATGCATTTTTAATTTTTCTTTGATATTTGGGCTGATTGGGACCTGATGAATGTAAAAACAAAGAATTACCAGATTTTTTTTTACCTAATTTTTGTTTCTAAGAAAAATGAGATCTACATATGACGATATTTGTTTTGAATTTTGATAGAACAGTGGCAGTATACTGTCCTCGTAAGTGAATATCAGGCCCTTGTAGAGAAAAATTAAGTATTTTGGTCTAGACATCCCAAAATGTGATGTCCACATATGTGGATGCCAGGTCCTTGGAGGTTAATTTACTGAATATTTTATTTTTCAATATTTAAGCATAGAACACAAGAACAGTACACAATAAGGTGCAAGATATACGTAGAACTTCAATGAAGGTTCTGACAGCTTTGACTCCCAGATGAGATATATTTTGTGTGTGTACGTGTGCTATTAAATAAGTGACTGTTTCTGTAAGGCTTTAAAGGACCTTGAAGAAAAAATGTATGCAAAAGTGAGGTTTTTCTTTGTACTTCGATGTAATGTTTCCTGCTGCAGAAAAGATGTTCTGAGGATGTAGATTTATTTATAGTTATTTAATTATTAACTTTAATTATTAATATTAATAATAGTTCAGTAGCAGCCCCAATAAAGAATAAAATTAATTCTTCTGTAGCTTTGCTGTAGATTTGTCGCAGTCAAAAACAAATGGCTGTGAATGGGAGCAGCAACAGCTTGCTTTTTTTAAACAAGTTGAAGCATTAGTCGCAAGTGTGACTGACACTGATACATGGTAAACTGGTACATTTACATCGTAAATGGACTGGTTCATATATGGTGCTTTTCTACTGTTCCTAAGCACTCAAAGCATTTTATACAACTTGCCTCATTCACCCATTCGCGGCTATTTATACAGGCGCTTTTTTCTTTTTTCCAAGTAAGTGCTTTCTGTCAAAGAAACATTGACATGGTGCTCCAACCCACCTTCCCCAAATTAGCTTCACTACCATAGTTCTGACATTTTTGGTTTTTCTGTTCTTGCTTTTTTGATTAATCTTTCATATTTGCCCCTTAATGCTTCCAGAGGACTCCACGAAAGGTGAGCCCTTGCTTCACGTATATCTTTCCTTTTTTAATAGTTGCAGGACTAGGGAGATATGTTAGATTTTATTTATTTATTTATTTTTAATCACAATCAAAACCACTAAGACTTATCAATGAACTTTTTATTTAGATAATTATTTGAATTTCAGGAGCTTGGCCACATCTCATACACTCCCCTTCCTGTTCTCTGTCTATAATTGACCCCCTGCACTACGAATTGGTTGTGTTCTCATTTTTGTCAAAACACCCATTGACACCTATTGTGTGTTTTTGATGTGAAGGAGGTAGGGAGGCATAACATTTAGGACATAACAGTTTACTAGCATTGAGCATCAATTAAAATGTTAACAATTAGATTAAACAACTAGTAAGTCTGGTACTGACCAGTGACAATAATAACTAATGTCTTGATGCATGCTCAATCATCCAGAAAAGGAAATCTCTAAAGGTTCATTCTGTTATTCTGGACATGTCATTTTCAGCATGAGAAATGTTTTGTCACTCATCCAAGTGACTTCTTCAGTCTCACCTACCTGCAGGTTTCCCCAACATTTGTATAATCACTGAAATTAGCACCAGTGACAAACAATGGGCTGTCAAGACCAGTTTTAATGATCGTTAATATGCAAATTGTCATAACTATTGATCAATAACCATTGATCAATGGCCATCAGCACCATGGCAAAGATGGTGATCTTTCTCCACCTTACAATTCCGTGATTGCAACCATTCCTTAACTCTCTGTAAATTGTACTCATGGCCAGATACACAGAATCAACTTCTTGGAATCAACTTCTAGTGAATAATAGTTGTTTAGCCTTGTCCATCATTCCTCGAACCTGTCTATTACCGTCATTTCATGTCCTGCTGAAAAATAGTTGCAGTTCCATCTTTAGCTGCTCCTCCATTACCATTTTACTGCACAGCTGCCAAAGGAATGCTGGGTTGTTCTGTAGTCCTCCTTCATAGAATGCAGGTATCTAAAACTCTTAGGATGACCGCAGGCTAACAGATATCTGCTGAGGGAGTTCACATCTGCACTCGGGGGAGTGTAAAGACAGAGCACTACCAGGTGACTGATGTATGTGTCTTGGAGAAAATCCTCACAGTTACACCTACCTCCTGTTTAAAAGGCCGTCGGCTTCAACACACTGCATCAGGAAATAGGTCTCCAAAAGTGGAGCGTGCCCTGAGAGACTGTTTGAATCCACTGACTGGGATATGCTGCTGGATCCACATGATGAGGACAGTGAAGGGATTGCAGGCTGTCAGTGTGGACGCGGTCTCACCTGTCAAGACAGTACGCTGTTATCCTAACAACACCTCCTGAATAACACAGGAGGTCAAGGCTATCCTCAACGGGAAGAAGGTGGCCTACAGAATAAAGGATAGGACACAAGACGAGGGGTGGTACAATAGAGGAGACATTGGAGGAGCCAAGTAACTCTTGGTAACCTTCTTCAATCGGTATGACCAACAACCAACTGTCCCACCTCACTACAGTGCCCTCCCCCAACTCCTTTCTCCACATGACATTGCTGCACACTCCACACCCTGCTCATTGCAGTCTCTCTCCCTCACTGGCACCCTCACCTGACACAGAGGACATACCTCTCCTCCTCCCCTCCCCACAGTCCTCTCCCTGCATAACTGCAGACCAGGTGAGGAGAGAACTGGCTTTGACCCAGGAAGTCCCCCTGCCTTTGGGCCTGCTGTGTCCATGGCTGCTGCACAGTCAGGATACTTTTCCTGGACTTCTCTAGTGCTTTCAATATCATCCAGCCAATTATGTTCCAGGAAAAACTTGAACAGATTGAAGTGGACCCCTGCCTGGTGACCTGGATAAGCAGCTACCTCCCCGAGACACCACAGTATGTCAAGCTGAAGGACTGAGCAGCACTGGTGCACCGTAGGGCACAGTGCTGGCCCCTCTTCCCTTCACCCTATGCACTTTAGACTTAACAACTCAGAGATGTGTCATGCATGTCTCTGCACTCCTTAAACATCTGCAGGAAACTCCTGTGGATGTTCTACCAGTTAGTGGTTGCCAGCTTGATCTTTTACGTGGTGGCGTGCTGGAGGGATGGTACATCCAAAAAGGATTCCTCCAGGCTGGCGAAGGTAGGCTGGCTCTGTGGTTGGCATGAAGCTAGACTGACTCTCTGGTAACAGTGGCAGAGAAAAGTACTGTGGAAATTTCCTCTGCTAACTGTCATCAAACCACAGAGAAACCGGATCAGCGACGGGCTGCTCCTCCCCAGCAGCAGAACCAGCAGGGCTAAAAATTCTTTGTTCCCTGAGCCATCAAACTGTACAATTCAGGGAGAGGGGGAGGAGTAGCAGCAGGAGGGAAGGGCACGGGACGATGTTGATCCAGTGAAATAAACTAAACTTATTACCTCCAATGCTAGAAATCACAGCATGCTTCACTAGAGCTCAGTGTTCCAGTTCTCTCATCATCTCGAATTTCTTCCGATCTCCTCTCCTGACATTCCGTGGCATTTATGCCAGTATATCCGTCACGCTGACCACCAATTATATATTTGCAACAGTCTTTAACCTTTGTAACGTACAGTCATCACTTCTTGGTGATGCCTTCCTTGGGGATTTGCCCAAAACTCGAGCCATAATATGCATCATATAATTCCTTTTTTAATAATGTATAAAAATCCTTGTAGATAGATGCTGACTATAACTCCATTTGGTGGCACACCTGTCAAACTACTACACACCCAACATAAAGCTTTACCTATATTACTCCAAGATAACTTGGAAAACAGCTGTTATGGAGCAAGAGGCTAACACCATTCTTTGTACCAGGTTCTAAAAATGCTCTTTAATGCTGTGCAGCATTTTAACAGTCCATAACACTTTTAAAATATTCACCTTTAGACCCAGCCTCAAGTGATCCTGCTATATTGAGACAGCAGCTACCTCCTCTCCAAACAAGTCCAGTTAGCCTAATAAAATTTAACAAAAGTAAACTGTTTTGATTGCGCATACAGTACAGGAGTAATAATTAGTAGCTTTGATTTCATTACGTTATGTGTTGAGTGAAACTGAAATGGGCTTATTCATCAAATACTGATTTTTGAGGGGTGAGGGTTCAAAAGAAGAAAAAATTAAAACAACCCAGGACATCATTTTCACACCATAGAAACAATATAACAGTATAAAGCAGCTATTGTGGCATACCAGGTTGCCTAGCAACATTATTTGCACACATTTTGACATCAAGGCTGCTGTAAAATGAGCCAGAGCTGGCTGTATGTGATTGGTAAATAAATATTAAACTGTAATGGGATAAAAGATGAATAATTACTGCAGCGTTGAGAATGGGATTTTGAGCTGGAGCAGAGTTGGTCAAAGTGGAGATTGTGTTACCCAATGCATAGAGAACTTCAAGTCTGATGTGACCTCTTCCTTCTCCTTTTCCTCCAGATCTTCTCCAAAGTCTTTGAGGTGGCCCGAAGTCGAGTCCTGTTTGGAAGCTTTATCCCAACACCACGGCCCCGGCTCACCTCCAACAACAACATCAAGAAGAAAAATTAGCAGCACACCATGTTTTCCCTGTCATGTTGGGTTTTTTTTCCTCTCCCCCTCTCTCTTCCCTTTTCCTGTCACATCCACCTTCTGCCCTGTTTTAAAATGATTTGAAATGTATAAATAGATTGGTTTTTTGGATATAGATGATGGTTCCTCGCCATGCTGGCTGTGGGTTTAAGGGCACGCTGTAGTTCTGAACAAAGTGGTATGATGTATTTTATTCTCAACGAGGGTTATGATTCTTAGTGTGGGTGGCCATTCTTACACCATTATACCAGGTGTGGTTACCTGTCAAATAATGACTGCACATTATTAATCCCCGTTTATCTGAATGTATGTATGAAGAGCATGTCACCAGACCCTCCTCACTTCTCTCTTTGCGGTACTTCCTCTTGTCTTCATCAGGTTTCTGTGTCGCTGGGCGGCAATACAAATAGTTGTCACAACCAAAGTTTACAGTGTTACTCGTAGAAACTCTCTTAGTGTTTCTTGTGACTCTGCTGAACATATATCAGCCATAAAAACTTTCAATCCACATTATGTAGGGTGTATACAATAAAATAACCCTGTGACATGAACAAACATGATTTCAGGTCAGGGCTCCAACCAGTTCTCTTCATTATTAAGTGATTTTTAAAGTCTTACTTCAATTGAACCTTTTCTGAAAAAGATGGAAATGACAGTTATGCAGCAATTTGTTTGTTTTTTTGTTTTTGTTATTTTCTGAGGTTAAGAAAGGATTTTAATTTTATTATCAAGCTAGTTCAGATAGTAATCTATAGTTACCTTAATTAGTTTGTCTGGATCTGGGAAAGAGCTGAAAGTAAAGGAAGCAAAGTTTTGATAAAACCAGCTCAGCACTTAAGTATTCACCTTAGTAGAATGATCTGCAGGTGTATTGTACCGATTGACAAAAGACAGTGTCTGTCAGTTCTTTTTTTTTTTTTTTTTTTTTTTTTTTTTTACTGTTTTAAGTGGATTATGACTTGACGTGTTTACCTCCAGATACTCTTTATTTTTAATACTCGGCTTTGTCAGAGTCCTGCTTGCTTTCCAACAGCAAGATATGAGGTATCAGACTCATGTATGTTTGCAGTGCAGACTAGCATAGAGTGACCAAAATATTTGTTCAACAGATCTGAGACATTTCCAGCTCTCTACTTGACCTACCAAGAAAGATGTCTTACTAAATGTTCTATTAAGTTTATCTATGTCTGGATCTCCAGCTTCTATACATTTTCTGCTACTTGGTCCTCTTAACCTGACTGCCAGTATTTGAGTAAAACTTTCATTTTTATTCTCCAGTGTAGCTCAGGTTAGCAATGTAGAGTATTTTTATTATTTAGCTTTGGGGGCGTTTATTATTAAACTTAAGCTCTCTTCCCTTCATCATTCCTCGTTGTCCTCTTTATCTTGGCAGATCTGATGGACTGAGTCATCTCCTCTTGTTTCTAAACCACCCAAGACCACATAGTAAAACACCAAAAAATTGAATTGTTTGCCATTCGATCTGTTGCATCGCATATATGTAACACAACACTTTGTGGGTCCAGATTGGTGGGTCCAGTGTTTCTATTTTCAAAGCCAAAATCTGTAAATTGAATGGCAGGTTCATTCCAAGTGTTGGCATTGATCTCAGGGTCAGAGGTCATAAAACTTTGCTTTACTGATCAGTTTTCTTTTGTAACCATTCCATCCACAACGTCACCACTGTGTGCTCTTTGTTTTTTTTTTACAGTGTACTTCTTTTTACTGCCACACACACACACAGGCTATGTGTATGAAATATAAACCTTTATAAACATAAATTTTCTAGACTTTTTTAGCTGGCAGAACGTTTGGGTGGTAAACCTCATTTCAAATCACTAGATGTAAAGGAATGCTACATATATATATGTATATATATGTGTGTGTGTGTGTATGTATATATATGTGTGTGTGTGTGTGTGTGTGTGTAAATTTATCTTACATGAGCACTGCAATTTCACCCCTTGCTGGCAAAGAATGTTTATAATCTGTTGTTTTTCCCCATTATGTTGTATTTAAAGTTATTTAAGTTAACTTATTTTTCAATACACTATTAAATCAGACTTCTTCAACACACATACCGGTGGTGTTCTGTCTTTACATTTTTTTTCCTTTAATGAAGAGGTAACACTGAAAATGCTAATGGTATTCTAGGTTGGCACAACCAATGCCAACATGGAAAAGCTGGACTGATATCTGAATGCTGTTGTAACTCAAACTAAATGCACAATAAAATACAATTTTCATCAAATTACCTAAACCATAGACTACTTTTGTCTAAAGTAGAGAAGAAAATATAAAAACCATAGAGTACTTCCATGTCCAGATTCTGCATTATTTGTAACATAATCACTAGGGGTGCAACGATACACAAAATTCACGGTTCGGTTCGGTTCGGTTCGATACTTTGTTGTCACGGTTCGATATTTTTTCGATACAAAAAAACTGTTCATGCCTTTTTAATTTGTCATTTATTAAAATTATAAATATATATTTTAACTCAAAAGTACAGTTTCTAAATTTAACTCTAACCCTTGTGCGTGTTTTTTATTTTGACAGCGAATGCACACCTGCGGACCACTTATGTGCAGCCCTGGTTATTTAGCTC
>NW_005187590.1:544268-545325 GCF_000239375.1 Pundamilia nyererei
ACCGAAAGCACTGTATCGAACGGTTCAATATCGATACGAATATCGTTGCACCCCTAATAATCACTTAACATAAAATATTTGTTAGATGATAAAACATCTGCTGTTGTTTATTAGCTTAATGTCCATGCTGACTTTAGCAACCAGAAGATTATATGTATGTTTCTATACTTACATTTTGTTTTATGAAGGAAATTTCATTTGAGTTTAAGAGAATGTGAATTGTTTTTTCAGTATTAACATTACAAAGTCATATGTTTAGCAAATGTCTCAGACATTTCCCCTTGTGTAAATTTTACACAGATTTTTTTTTTTTTGCACATACATACAGACGCACACCCACGACCGCTCAGAAGTTTGGGATGTACTGGAAATTTCTTTCGTTTGTGTATTAATCACATCATTTTAGTAATAGTAGTAACACTTTCTGTACTCAGTATAGAAAGCTCACTCTTGACATCAGTTGTACTCCTGTGGAATGTGATCACAAGTGGGGCCCAAGTTTTATTGCACCTTC
This sequence comes from Pundamilia nyererei, assembly GCF_000239375.1. Taxonomy (NCBI): domain Eukaryota; kingdom Metazoa; phylum Chordata; class Actinopteri; order Cichliformes; family Cichlidae; genus Pundamilia; species Pundamilia nyererei. Next base: position 544,783 of record NW_005187590.1, read on the forward strand.
GCAAGCAGACTCATTTTTCTATTGAGGGCTCTGGACATCTTATTGCAGAGGAGATGACGGTTGGTCGGAACTGTTCCTAGACTGAAGAGATAAGGATCTGCTAATAATTGATCTGCTGTGGAATGTTCTTTGTTTGGGAGGTATAAAAGGGTTCAGGGTGATGTCTTTCCCTCAGAAAAACGGGTTAGGAGTGTCACTCCTAACCCCTGCAGTTTTTCTTTTCTTTTTTAATATCATGGCTCAAGAGTTGGCAGTTCGTCTTGTAATCGGAAGGTTGCCGGTTCAAGCCCCGGCTCCGACAGTCTCGGTCATTGTGTCCTTGGGCAAGACACTTCACCTGTTGCCTACTGCTGGTGATCAGAGGGCCTGGTGGCGGCAGTGTCTGGCAGCCTCGCCTTTGTCAGTGCGCCCCAGGGTGGCTGTGGCTACAATGTAGCTGCCATCACCTGTGTGTGAATGTGTGTGTGAATGGGTGGATGACTGAATGTAGTGTAAAGCGCTTTGGGGTCCCTAGGGACTAAGTAAAGTGCTATACAAATATAG
>NW_005187590.1:546717-548068 GCF_000239375.1 Pundamilia nyererei
GTTGCTCTGCGGATAGCCAGGTGATGAGGTATGGTGTCGAAATTCCCATTTCCGGCTGAAGTTGGCAAACTCTGTCGAGCTGTACTGAAAAAACAATATTTGGGGATCCCTGATGTGCGAAATGAGCCTTTAGTTTCCTAATCACAGTATTCGACTTGGTATCAGGTAGATAATCTATCTCCCAAAAGTTCGAGCAATAATCAACAGTTATTAGGTAGTCCCTACCCCCAAAGTTGAATAAATCTGTCCCAACTTTGGTCCATGGTCTAGTGGTCAGCTCGTGTGGTTTTAGTGTCTCTTTCTGTTGTTTTGCATCCACAGACTGACATATGTCACATGTTGCGATGTACTTTTTGATGTGGTCGTTCATACCATGCCAGTAGACACAGTCTCTAGCTCTCCTGAGGCACCCTTCTGTGCCGATGTGTGTTGAGTGAATTCGCTGTGTTATATCTGCCTGGAGTGCTTCTGGAATCACCACTCTCTCTCCCTTGAAGACCAGTCCATCCTGTGTGCTCAGTTCATCCTGCAAAGATTGGAACTGAGTTATTTCAACAGGTACATCTTTCTTACAGACCGGCCACCCCTTTTGTGTTGTTTTTTATCAGCGTTTGTAGTGTGTGGTCGGTTCTTGTCCCTGCTCGTATTCTGTCCATGCTTTCTGTTGAAACAGGTACATAGTCCACCATGTTGACACATTCTGTCTCCAACTCCATCTGGCTTTTGATGCTGTCCTGCAGGTAGGCCCTACTCAGCGTATCAGCGAGTAGCATGTCGCAGCCTGGAACATATGTTATGGTTATATCATATTTTTGCAGCCTTAATAACATCCTTTGCAGTCTCTTAGGTGCATGTAACAGTGGCTTTTTAATAATGTTCTCGAGTGGCTTGTGGTCTGATTGCAATCTCACAAGACAACCATATGTATATTGGTGAAATTTCTCCATCCCAAACACAATAGCTAAACATTCCTTTTCAATTTGTGCATAACCTCTTTCAGTGAGCGTCAGTGCACGACTTGCAAATGCCACTGGTTTTCCATGTTGGGTCAGAGCTGCTCCCAGTCCTGTTTCGCTGGCATCACACTGCTTGTAGAACTTGGATAAATAGTTGACCATTCCAACTAGTCTCTGCACCCCTTTTATGTCAGTTGGTGCTGGCATCTCTGTGATGGCCCGTACCTTCTCTGGGTCAGCTCTCAGCCCCTCTGCCGTGAGTAGATGTCCGATGTATGGTACTTCCTGTCTTCTAAGCTTGAGTTTTTCCACATTTAATTTGATGTTCCTCTCTCTCTGCAGCGTTCCAGGAAAAGTCTCAGGTTTCTGTCATGATCCATTTCTGCCAACTCAGT
>NW_005187590.1:548786-555199 GCF_000239375.1 Pundamilia nyererei
TACTTTTTGTTGTTTCTTGGGTTTGTCAGCTTGACCTTACACTTTCCTAATGGACACAGCCTTGACTTATTGTACATCACAAGAACCTTGTCTGTGTGCTCCATTTTGATGTTCGGGTTCAACAGGTTGATGGGAATAACGTTGCAGGTTGCACCACAGTCAACTTGAAACTTGACCAGGCTGTTGCCAGTCATCATGCCTGCAAACAGCTGCTCTCGTTTTTTCATGTCTGATGCTTTGATCTGGTTCACTTCTACTGCAGTCTGTGTCATAGCTGTAACAGTCATTATGTCCTCACAGGAATCCGAGACCTGCTCCGTCACTGTGTGGACCTTTTTTCCATTTTCACTCTGTCTGCTTTTACTCCTGCATGCTATAGCAAAATGATTTTCTTTGCCACATTTTTTGCATTTTTTTCATATGCTGGGCATTTTGATTTGAGTCTTTCATGTGCTCTTCCACAAAATCTGCATGATATCTCTTTATCCAGTCTTTTTCTCTCTTTTTGTTTTACTGCATGCAGTTCTTCTACAGCCTGTCCCGCTATTGTTTTGTTGTATTCTCTTGAAATCTCCATTGCTCTACCAATATCTAGACATCTGTCTAATGTGAGGTTCTCTTCTCTGAGCAACCTTTCCCTCCAACTGGAGCTGTTCGTGCCACAGACGATCATGTCTCTGATCAGTGAGTCTTTTAATTGTCCAAAGTTGCAGGTGTTCGCCAGCATTCTCAGGTCCGTAACATATTCATCAATATTTTCTCCAGGAGCCTTATTGCGTGCAAAAAATCTGTATCTCTCGACACTCTCATTAACTTTGGGATTACAGTATTCATCTATTTTTCTCATCAGCTCACTTACTGTTACTCTTGACTCAGCTCCGATCAGCGTTCCACAGAGCTCCCTGCCCCATTCCCCAATCAGATAGTAAAACAGCTTCACTCTCGCCTTTTCCTCAGCATCCGGCAGAGCTAGTTTTGTGTAGAGTATAAACCCTTCTTTCCATGTGTTCCACGCTTTAGACAGGTTCACTAAATCCATACTTCACTGTGCGGGTGGCTTCAATCCATCCATCGTAGACGCCGCTGCGCTCTTCTTGTCAGCGTCTCACCTGCTGTCCTGAGCCGTTAGCACCTCCGAGGCTAACTAGCCTAGCTGGACGCGTCGATACCGTCCAGCTAGGCTTGAAATTTACGTCCCATTTTCCCCTTTATTGTTTTTTCTCTGTATTGTCAATTCTGTCTAAGAAGAAATCTGAGGCTGCTGTTCTGAGAATGAGCTACCAAAGCTTTTTCTGAATAAGTCAATAAAGATCCATTTATGGACAGCTGTGATGAAGGTAGTTTTGTCTTTAATTATATTCAACAATATAACATATTTGACCACTTTTAATTTATTTTTCTAACTTTAATACACTAAAGTTAAGGCTATATACCTAATTTCTAGTAAGTGGCGATGTCTGGGTGATCTATTGTGTAAGTGACTTGGAGCTATAGAAGGTTAAAACTGCATACATGCCTACAAAACATATATAATACATATGATCTAGAAACAGGCTTGAGTGAAGGCCTGGATGTATTCAGTTTCTTGTTGCATTTGAGTTTGCATAGTAACAGGTGACAGAAGATGGGCCAAAGAGGAGGACAAGTCCCTGGGGATCTTCAGGGCCTGAATTCATCGCCATATTTGGAAAAAGATGCCAGAGAGGGGAACTTTGGTGTCTGCATTTATCTCTTAAAATTGATCATTGTCTGTAAAAGTTACAAATGATGTTCTTAAGATACAAATTATGTTCTTGTACAACGCGAGAAGGGGCGTTACCCAACCCTGACATTATAAAAGCAATCTGAAGTGTATTTTTGGGGCGGAGATCTACATCTGATGTTTTGCAGTGTACATCTTCCCACACGTGTGTTCAATAAACTTATCTGTTTGATTGCATCCTTCTGGGCCTCTGGTATTTTGTTTTGGTTCTCAACATCGCGAATTGGGACGGTGGGCACAAGGGTTAGACCATGTGTCCAAAGGGGGGATGCTACAGGCAGTAACAATGCTGTGGTTCACAAAAGGCTTTTCTGCAGCAGCTGAAAAGTATTGTTAAAAGTGTCTAATTTGCGCGACCAATAATGTGTGACGTCCAGCTCGTGTAGATACTGTAGCACACCCTCCACCTGACATGCCCTTTTACCATCTTATGATGGATTTCATTGAACTAACACCAGCAGAGGGAAAGAAGTATTGTTTGGTGGTTGTCGACATGTTTTCTAAGTGGGTAGAAGTGCTCCCAACCAAGCATGCAGATGGTAGCGCGGTGGCAAAAGCTCTTCTGTCAGAAATCATCCCCAGATGGGGCATCCCGGGAAAAATCACTAGTGACAATGGCACTCACTTTTCACTTCACTTCTCTCCCCTCTACCATCTTCGACATGACCCTGACCAAACGCTGCAGCAGCTGGACCCACCACAACAATCTGAAAATGTCAACAGTGCTGCAGGAAAGGGATCTCATGCAGCTGAGATGGAGGGCGCTAAACCTAAGGCCCGTTTCACTACACGGGGGAAATTCCCAGACAGCTTCCGCTGACAGAGCTGTGATGAGATGCCCATTAAGCCCGGATGAAAAGTGAAGCAGAGCAAAAGAATAACTCTGTATTAACTCTGTATTAACACTGTGCAGGGCAGTGACGGACCAACACGGATGATCGGGCAGCAGGGAAAAGGGCGTGGCAGGTCGGCAAGCATGGACACTGGAGAAAGGACTGCCCCAATTTGGGTCAGAACCAGGATGGACAGAACTGTGAGCAGCAGCAGCAATGGTCGCAAACAGACTGAAAAGGAGGAGGGCAGGAGCCCAGGGCACGCTTCAGGCCGTGGTTTACCCAAGACAACAGAGCAGGAAAGCGATGAACACACACACACACACACACACATCTACACACACACTGACTGAGCATGAGGTGATACATAGACAAACACATGTGCACTCGTTGATTTAGTGAGAAATGACACACACATCTCAACTGAAATGCTGATTCACTGAGAAGTGATCCACACACAAAATACACATGCGCAATGAAGAGTGATGCACACACACACATGCTGATGCAATGAAGAATGCTTTGCTAACAAGTGCTTATGCTGGTACGCAAAATGCTGCGCACACACACCCACTTACAGACTCTGTTATAAGAAACCATTGATACACAGAACACATTTTATGTTATCCTGAGGGCACTTATGTACACTTAACAAACAAGGTCTAAAATTCTCTGCTTATGAAAACAATGTCTGTGTGTGGTGAGAGGGTGGAATTTTTGCACGTGACTGCATGCCTCAGGATGTTTATGGCTGCTCAAGGCCTGGACTGAATTGTTCACTGTGCTTCACACAGCCTGATGAGAGTTATGAGGAGCAGTGGTATAGTGTGAAAATGATGAACTAACTGTGTAATGTTTAATTCGGGGCACACAATATTGTTCCATGAGGACACTTAAACTTTCCTGTGAATTTTCTGTTGATTTTTCCTTAGCAGTAGGTTGATTTTATCAGTGAGGTTTGGGTTGTTTTCATTCTCTAAGAGAGAGAGACAGTTTTATGTTTGGACATGTCTGGAACTGGCCCTAGTATTTGTTATTTTATTATTGTATTGTTTACTTTTGTTTTGCTTTGTTACAGTGCATTGAGATAAGAAATCTGAGAGGTGTGATCCACCGGTGGTGATATTTTGTGAGTTCATGATCTAAGAATCAGCTCTTTTTTAACCATGCCTGGAAGATTGAAGTTTAAAGTGCTATGAAATATTCTTACTGGAAACAGTCACAAAGTGTGCTTCTCCATGGTTATAATGGGCTTTGGAGAAATTCACTTATATGGGACACTGACCACATGAGATGGTAAGTCCTGAGTCTAAAAGGATTGCAGTGAGTAAATCCAGTCCAAAATCATAAAGAATTGTTTTCCTTTTAAAAATCTGACGTTATCTTGCTGTTGATGGAGACTGGACTAGGTTGCGCATGAGACTCCACTATCAGCAATATCTGGTATGGATGCGTGTGAATGAATGCGTGTGACTGGACTGTGATGGACTGACAATGTAGAATAAAGTTTTGACTGACTTGATACTGAGACGAAGACTGCACCAACTTTAGGACTAGTAAATGTTGACAAACAATTCACCACGCCAGTAAGAAAAGGGTGGATGCTTTGTTTTGTTTTTTGCAGGAGCAGGAGGACAAAAGAGACCAGAGGGGGAGACAGAGTGTAGCTTCACATGAGAGTGTGGAACTGCAGACTTAACCCTTTGGCTGCTAATTTGAGGTACTGATTTTTGCATGAAGAACACTGTGTTTTATTGGCTGTGTTTTGATTAGGGTATCACATTGCATGGTTGGTAAATGCAAAGGAGGGGACTCACCTATAGCACTTAAGTAATCAGCATGGCTGAAGGAATGACATTAAGGAAGCATCAACAACATGACTGCAAAAGAAGCAGTTACGGACATCAGATTGACATCAGATCTACAAACTGAGCCACTGGTACATACAAATCTTGAGAAAACTTGCTATAGTGAATTAGAGCCTTGATGGGAAGGAGGAAACATCACACAATCTGCCTTAGCTCAGGTGGCAGAAATTTTGGCTCTCACCAAAGGCAGTACAACTTTCAGGAGGAGGGAGGAGTAAAACATCTATACAGACTCAGCAGACCTGACAAACAAATGCTCTAACAGAGGAGTCATTACCATCATTTGACAGAAGATGACATTAAAACAAAGATGCAGGAGCCTACAAGATCAGTGGGCGGATGGAGAAACAAACAACACAGAATAGTGGACGTTGGAAAGTACATGTTGAGAGATCAAGTTGCCCCAACAAAACTTGGTCAACTATTGTTAAAACGACCACATGGTCCTTCACATGAGAGCAGAAACAGACGTAAAAGAATATGGAAGGCCTGTAAGTGACACCCACACATGGCAGAGATGGTGGAAAACTGTGTGAGGGAATGCAACACCTGTAATGAACACAACCCAAAGCAGCTGTATCAGTGTTCAAAAAGGGAAGTTTACAACACTGACGCTCCTTTTGGGGACATGAAAATGGATTCTACAGACAGAGCTGACAAAAAGACAACAAAGAACATGGAAATCTTCTTGTGATGGTGGACAGATTCACCAGCTAGGAAGAAACAAAACCCAGGTGAGAAAAGACGCAAACCCAGTCATACAATGGCTGTGAAATGAACTGATACAAAGACATGAAGTACCGAGAACCGTTAAAAATCAGACAAAAGATTCCACTGTAACAACGAACATCTGAAAGAAGTGGAGAACAAGTGACATGATTAATCACTGGAACATCTTACCATTCAGAATCGCAGGCCATTGCAAAAAGGCCAATTAAATATTTTATAGGAAAATCGGCACAACCAAAGCAATAACAAAGGGTATGGTCCAAAATAGAGTTGTGTGATAATAAACCCTGGTCCACGTGTCTGAGGTTTTTTCCTTTTAAAATAGCCAATCATTAAAAGTAGAATACAGCCGACAGGAGCATGTGCTAGGAGGTGGTACTGCAAAAAGAACAAAAGCAAAATAAAGAAAACCCATTGTGTTGAACTTTGTTAAATTCAAATTAAAATGTACCATTACACTCAGAAGATCAACATGAAATCAAAATATATGCAAATTTTGTATGAAGCACATGACTGATAACTGTTCTGTCCGGAGCTTTTGTTTCCTATAGCACCCACTTGATCACACCACAAGTTTTTCGCCACCAAAGGAAGGTAATTGCAAATGTTCGAGGGAGGAATATCACGAAAAGTGGGAAAGGTAAGCCCCGATGGGGGTGATAACAACATAAAATTCACTTATGGTCAAATTTAGAAACAGTGAGGAGTTCTAGATAACCATAATTCAGCAAAACCCCATGAGGACTGAAGGTGAGAATCTATAATATTTTGAAATAACTGTCATGGTCCGACAGCCCTCGCCTGGCTGCCTGCCCATGTGTGTGCATGTCGCTGTAAATAAATCCACTGTATTCTCCCAAAGGAGTCCTGCATACAGTCCTCTTTTCTACACCTACCCTGACAATAACACTCAATATAATGTTGACCCTTATGCAGAGAACATCGAGGGAACAGTTTACCCTGCCCGGGATAGGCAGGAGGGCGCCCGAGGGTGAGCGTCTGGTGGCCGGGCCTTAGTCCATGGGGCCCGGCCGGGCACAGCCCAAAGAGGAGACATGGGCCCATCCTCCCGCGGGCCCACCACCCGCAGGAGGCACCATAGGGGTCGGGTGCATTGTGTGCCGGGTGGCGGCCAGGAGCAGAGGCCCTGGCGGACTGATCCCCGGCTGCCAAGACTGGCAATAGGGACATGGAATGTCACCTCTCTGGTGGGGAAGGAGC